>NW_024739213.1:0-16739 GCF_018991925.1 Homarus americanus | reverse complement strand
GTTCTGTCACACCTCCTAGGGTGTACAGCCGATAAACATGTGTTCTGTCACACCTCCTAGGGTGTACAGCCCATAAACATTTGTTCTGTCACACCTCCTAGGGTGTACAGCCCATAAACATTTGTTCTGTCACACCTCCTAGGGTGTACAGCCGATAAACATGTGTTCTGTCACACCTCCTAGGGTGTACAGCCCATAAACATTTGTTCTGTCACACCTCCTAGGGTGTACAGCCCATAAACATTTGATCTGTCACTCCTCCTAGGGTGTACAGCCCATAAACATTTGTTCTGTCACACCTCCTAGGGTGTACAGCCCATAAACATTTCTTCTGTCACACCTCCTAGGGTGTACAGCCCATAAACATTTCTTCTGTCACACCTCCTAGGGTGTACAACCCATAAACATTTGATCTGTCACACCTCCTAGGGTGTACAGCCCATAAACATTTCTTCTGTCACACCTCCTAGGGTGTACAGCCCATTAAACTACAGACTCAACCCTCAGTGTGTGGTAGGCTGTTTAGTTAATGACCTGTTGAAGTGTGGTTACTGTCCAGTCACCAGACTCAAGAGAGTTCAGCCCAGTTCACAGCCGGACACGATGCCCTAAAGTGAGACCAGCTCTCCGGGCTGTACCTCTCTCTAATTATATCAGCTAATTACAAGCCAATAGCTAATCCTCATTAGTCTGTCAATACCAAATAATTGTACAGACATTACTACCCAATATAACTATTAAATCAGCATGTGTGATTACATTAAACCAAGGAACAACGAGTGAAGAGAACATTATCTGTGTGTCTTGCTTAACTTACAAGCGAAGATAATTACAAGTACAACTCAGGACAGCTGTGACAATTTAAACTATCTACGACTGTATCAAAGGTAACATGACGTGAGATGACCCTATATCTCACTCAGCTGTATCAAAGGTGACATGACGTGAGATGACCCTATATCTCACTCAGCTGTATCAAAGGTGACATGACGTGAGATGACCCTATATCTCACTCAGCTGCATCAAAGGTGACATGACGTGAGATGACCCTATATCTCACTCAGCTGCATCAAAGGTGACATGACGTGAGATGACTCTATATCTCACTCGGCTGCATCAAAGGTACCAGCGACTAACCTACACTCGTTCAGGCAAGTGTTAACAAGTGAGATAGTTTGGTATCTTACCACAGCTAAAACAATATAGACAACCCAGGTATACAGTTCACCATGTATATAGACAACACAGGTATACAGTTTAGTATATATTGTGGAAAATGTATAATTCCATGTAATAATTAAGAATTGTAAATAAAACCTGGTAACAATCTGCCCAGTGGAGCCTTGAAGCAACTATCCTCATTTACTCAGTGAGCATTATAGAGGAACAGTCCTTTGTGTTCCTGACCTGCATCTGATAATGGCTGAACCACATCATCAAGGTCAAAAGTAAGTAATAATAAATGGCCGTTATAAACCATCAAGTGCCGTTGAGGACGTCTGTGTTGTGGCCTTCTGAATCCTGCCAAGTTAAACCTTTTAAGGAAGGTTTTCACTCCCTGCAGTAGTTTGTAACAGGTGGGTCAGACCTGCACAGTACCACACCACCGACTTAACGCCAAAATATTTATCATTGTCACCTCAGATCCACTACATTCTCACACAATAATAATTCTTGGCTTTTACACAATAAAGGCCAGAGGAGAGATGGAGTGGCAAGAGAAGGCCACCTTATAGTTGTGTGTGATCAAGACTCATTCATCAGTGGCATAAATGTTAAAGCTCACTATGGCCGAGTCAACATTAAATTAGGATTCACGTAGCGACGTCGTAATTACCGGTAATGAGCCGTTTAGGCAGTTGGTCTGTTAAAACTGTACAGTACGGGAGGAAACTGTAGTATTGTACCTGCAGAAAACCTGCCATGTTTGTTAGCGAGGGTAACATCTGTCCCAGGCTGGGCAATGAACCCAGGACACCACTAAAGATATACAACTCCTGATGTATCTGAGAGACAATCACCAGTGTTTTGGTATAAAAACAATAAACAATATTTTCATGGTTCTATATCACTAAAGTGGTCTAGTTGCTGAATACATTGGACATTTTCCTGCAAATATTTGTATTCCAGGTATTAATCACATGCATTGTCAACTGTCTATCATGGTTAGTACAGTAGTTCTGTCTACAGTACATATAAGACAGATATACTGTAGACAGATGGACAGAAAGATGTAGAGAGATATACCATATTTCCAACCATATAAGACATATATTTTTATTACGTCGGCAGGAGTCAGCCCAAGAATGGGGAGCACATCCCTGTCTCCCACATCTTTAGTGAAAAAATGTCAAATGGCATGCAGTATTTTGTCCTTCCTCTTATTTATTATCATTATTTTTATCCGTTCTTCACATTGGCGAGGGTCAACTGTACTGTACATGTTATGGAACACATTGCAATTCCTTTTATGAAAGTTTAGTTTAGGTGAACTTTCTTGAGACTATAAACCTTTCATGCTATATCTATATCTGTGGTTGCCTTTAATATGGTGAGAAATACAGTACAGTAGTATAGATAGATAGACAGATAGATAGATAGATAGCCTGAAACTTAGATAGAATGCAAGAACAAAATCATCATCACCACCCAAATCATACAGCCATTCTCCTGCAGTCTGTCTTGTCAGGTTCTAAGATCATTTCTTACAATCTCTCCCCATGTCATTCTTGGCCACCTACCACTGGCTCTCCTCCTCACCACATTTAGACTCATGCACCACTTAACCCAGCTGGTCTCATCCATTCTCCCCACACTCCCGATCTCGGTCTACTTATACGTAAATCTTGGCCGATACTCTCAATACCCAGCCGCCCTCTTAGCTCTGAACGGCGATTCTCATCTTTCAGCGTCACAGTACACATCCACCTCACCATTCTCATTTCAGCTCACTCAAGACTGCATATGTCATCCTCTTTAACTGCCCATGTTTCACGGATATATAACACCACACTTCTCACACCAGTTGTATACATTCTTACTTTCATGTGATGGGAAAGTCCCCATGCTGACAATAAAGACAAGAATTCCCAAAACCTCCTCCAGCCATTGTCACCCAGGCAGCAGAACTCATCCATGACTCACAACACAGCAACCTTCAGCACCCCATCCAGCACTGATCATGTCACCCAGGCAGCAGAACTCATCCATGACTCACAACACAGCAGCCTTCAGCACCCCCTCCAGCACTGATCATGTCACCCAGGCAGCAGAACCCATTCCATGACTCACAACACAGCAGCCTTCATCACCCTCTCCAACACTGATCATGTCACCCAGGCAGCAGAACTCATCCATGACTCACAACACAGCAGCCTTCAGTACCCCATCCAGCACTGATCATGTCACCCAGGCAGCAGAACTCATCCATGACTCACAACACAGCAACCTTCAGCACCCCCTCCAGCACTGATAAGGGCACCCAGGCAGCAGAACTCATCCATGCATTCTCATAACACAGCAAATTCCCAGCACCCCTCCAGCACTGATCATGTCACCCAGGCAGCAGAACCCATTCCATGACTCACAACACAGCAGCCTTCAGCACCCCCTCCAGCACTGATCATGTCACCCAGGCAGCAGAACCCATTCCATGACTCACAACACAGCAACCTTCAGCACCCCCTCCAGCACTGATCATGTCACCCAGGCAGCAGAACTCATCCATGACTCATAACACAGCAGCCTTCAGCACCCCATCCAGCACTGATTATGTCACCCAGGCAGCAGAACCCATTCCATGACTCACAACACAGCAGCCTTCAGCACCCCCTCCAGCACTGATCATGTCACCCAGGCAGCAGAACCCATTCCATGACTCACAACACAGCAGCCTTCAGCACCCCCTCCAGCACTGATCTCACCCAGGCAGCCGAACCCATCCATGATCCGCAACAGCAGCCTTCAGCACCCCTCCAGCACTGATCACACCACCCAGCAGCAGAACCCATTCCATGACTCACAACACAGCAGCTTCAGCACCCCTCCAGCACTGATCATGTCACCCAGGCAGCAGAACCCATTCCATGACTCACAACACAGCAGCCTTCAGCACCCCCTCCAGCACTGATCATGTCACCCAGGCAGCAGAACCCATTCCATGACTCACAACACAGCAGCCTTCAGCACCCCCTCCAGCACTGATCATGTCACCCAGGCAGCAGAACTCATCCACACAGTCCACGGATAATCTTCAGTGTTGAGTTTCTTCAGTCTTGTCATGGACACATATTTACCTGCACATACATAACACTTACAGTCAGCAACATCCTGCAGTCTGCCATCCACTCCACTGTACATCTTGTGTACCCACCTTCCTCACTCACTGTACCTCTTGTGTACCCACCATCCTCATTCACTGTACCTCTTGTGTACCCACCTTCCTCACTCACTGTACCACTTGTGTACCCACCATCATTCACTGTACCTCTTGTGTATCCACCTTCCTCACTCAATGTCAATATCTTTCTTACTGATAGCATAGATATAGACAGATGCTTGTATATATAAAGACAGTCTGATAGATGATATAGATACCAAACAGACAGACATACAGGTATTGAAAGACTGATAGAAAGATATAGAAGCACAGATAGATAAAGATAGACAGTTAGACAGACATAAAGACATACTTGTAGCAGCAGAGTCTCCATGATCCAGTTGTTAATTTCTCAAGGGTTTAGTCGTTAACACATCTGGAACAAACAAACAAAAACAGTTAATATACACAACAGTTTATGATAAAAATATGTCCATAAATTAATAGTTATTCAGTACAGCAGTTGTTTGTTTTCCAATGTCGTATGTTTCCATTAGAACAGTATTGCTCACACCACATTCTAGTTTCTTAATTATTTCAAGTTTGTCACTCAATTTCAACGAGTTATTCTTTCTCTTCACACAACGAAGTTTATCACCTATAGGAGCCATTATCATGGGCTTGTACAGTACTCTGTAAATGGAAAGAGTAAGACTCAAAATAATGTTATGTTACACCGGTATTCTATTCATACTGTGCTTGATATAATGCATTCACGGAAATGTAATATTTTTGCTGAAATGGCGTACGTATCACAGTGGAAAGTTGGATAAAATCGTGACGAAAACAATGACTTAATCTTTCTTTCGTTCAAAAGATGTTACCGTAATCCCTTTTCGAATGGTTTTCAGTTAAAAAACTGTTGTATTACAATAATATTCTATCCTAATTGACTTGAATAAATACTACAATACCATATTTCTGAATATTTTCATTAAAATCCATCAAAATCATTTTCCTTGTCATCGTCTGCAGCACCAAACAGCTTCTCCCAGTCCTCTCCTTGAACGGGGCTAGAGGGTACGTGTTTTTCGAATCGTTTTCAGTTAAAAAACTATTACATCACACGTATATTTTACTTAAACTGCGCCCGAATGAATATATTCTTGGAAATAAATAGTGTTGCTGAAACGTGATGTATTTCAATGTAAATTAGGATAAAAATACATGACGAAAACAAAAGACTTTACCTAAGCTTCCGATGTTCTTAAGATGTTACTCGTTTTTTTAATAGTTTTCGGATGAAATTCTGTTATATTACAATGATATTCTATTCATACTGTGCTTGATATAATACATGTAATAGTTTTTTAACTGAAAACGATTCGAAAAACACGTACCCTCTAGCCCTGTTCAAGGAGAAGACTGGGAGGAGCTCTTTGGTGCTTAAGACGATGACAATGAAATAGATTTTGATGGATTTTAATGAAAATATTCAGAAATATGGTATCGTAGTACTTATTTAAGTGAATTAGGATAGAATATTATTGTAATACAACAGTAGTGACGACGTGGAGGAGGCGGAGGCATAGAGCGGGGAGGTGCGGTGACTGGCGGCAGCAGGGACGAGTGGGGATGCCAGCCAGTACATTACGGATGTACAGTATTAATTGATTTTATAGCTCTTTTTGCATTTTAATATTAAATACCGTACATTACGTTTCAACAAAACTACTATTTATTTCTGAGAATATGGAAATGTAATATTTTTGCTGAAATGACGTACATATTACAGTGGAAAGTGGGATAAAATTGTGACGAAAACAATGACTTTCGCTTTCTTTCGTTCAAAACACGTTACCGTAATCACTTTTCGAATGGTTTTCAGTTGTGGGATTATGAGGCTAATGATAGGATAGAATATTATTGTAATACGGTACGGTACAACAGTTTTTTAACTCAAAACCATTCGAAATGCGATTACGGTAAAATCTTTCGAACAACGAAAGAAAGCGAAAGTCATTGTTTTCGTCATGATTTTATCCCACTTTCCACTGTAATATGTACGTCATTTCAGCCAAAATATTACATTTTCATATTTATTTCTGAGAATATATTCATTCAGTCACAGTTAAGGTAAAATATACTTGTGATGTAATATTTTAATGAGAATATGGTATAGTAGTTTTCTTTTGTTTCAAATTTAATTAACAAAGATTGATGTTTCAAATGTAATGAACAAAAATTTATGTACAGTATCTATAAATAAACTTTAAAAAATGAATACTTTGTTTTACATCGTCCTGTTGTACTGCGCACATCATTGTCATCCCTAAAAATCCCATCTAATTCATATTACGCTACATAACATTCAAATGCACAGCGCTTGTAGAACCCCAGAAAACGGGAAACATTGAGAAAGGACAACTCACCTACTCAAGGTTCCTAGACCCTGTGTTGTATTGTACCCAGGTATAGTTATATCATATCACGTGTATGTATTCATAGCATTAAGGATCACTCAGGGTAGGCATAAGATGAATGTTAAAGTCCAGTTGAGCCGGACTAGGGTACTGTAAGACTAAGTGTGGAGCAGGGTTTGAAGGTCCTACTATTTACGTCTGTGAGCGTGGAGCGAACATAACTCCAACAGATATCATATGAAAATACATGAGAACAATGATCTGGAAAAAGGATAAATGTATCAGAACTATGTGAGGTGTTGACAGTGATCTAGAAACTATACTGGAAAGGAAATATCGTGTATGCGTCGGTATGAATTTAATACACCTCGTAGCCTCACGTGACATATACCCACGACAGGTACAGTGATCAGAGAATCTTATGTCTGTGTTCAAATAGTGCAATGTGTGAGAGGAGGATCCCTCATTACAGTTTTTAAGTGAAGTTGATACACCCCCGCCATGATCATTCGGCTTTTGTTTCAAGGCGCGTCATGTACCCGCCTCAGATGCCCCGTTGATATTAAAATCCCAGGCATTTAACCAAGCACTAGCAAACCAAGACCTGACCTTAGTGTGTAATTTAGGATTAATATATGTGTTTATAAGAAATGAGTGACAAGATACCGTGAAGTGTTCAGGTGAGAACCATAAGAAACAAAAGTGTAAATTGAGGATTGGAAACTGTAGGCCTATGTGACGAGAAGCGGCGGGAAGCCGGCCTTAGTCTTTCCCGTTCTGCCGTCACCACAGGTCAGTGTCCTAGCGGGCTATATCCCGCCCTACAAGTAAGGTTGATAAATAGCAGTTACTACAGTTTAAAGCTTTGCCGGATATATAAGTGTGATAGGGATGTGTTAAGGGGTGGGATAACCGCCCGTCAGGCATTATTGCTTAGTCTTTCCCGTTCTGCCGTCACCACAGGTGCCACGTGGTCGGGGTATCTTGCCGCCCGGCCGCCATTGTCTCCTTGAGCGCCACACCAGGTGGGGAATGACTCCCCACTATACCAGTCCACTATGAACCGGTGGATTCCCAGCGCACCACTCCACATGAATAGTCACAACTAAGGAGACCGTGAGAAACTGCGGTCGTCACTTGGAGCGACCTATAATACCAGGCGTAGAAATAGTGCTGGTATGTCTCTAGGTGAAGCCCTCGTCTTTACCCACCGAGGGCGGTGTGCGAACGAGGTGCCCGTTGTGTATACCTAAAAGTCACAAGGAGTCACATACTTGCAGGTATGGAGTGTAACAGGTGTGTTGAGATGGTGCTACTATGTATGATAACCGACGGTGCTAAAATCCACACCAGTGGAACAGTCTGATGTGTTAAGGGATATTGTAAGAAGGAACGACCGAGATACGGCGTTCACCGATTGTTATGCAATAAGTGGGTGGATGACCCGCCAGTAATGTAGGAGTCTGGGGCCCAGCTGGGTAACCAAAATTCCGTTGTTCTTCTGAGGAAGGCCAATTCATGTATGTTGTTTTTACCAGTATGTTTTAGAAGGAATAAATCAATTAAGACATGTTATGGTTTCCCCCTTCTTTACCCTCATCGATCTGGTCAATGGAAAACCTAACCCAATGCCTAGTCCACTCTGCCTGCTACCTAACGAGCTACATGCTGTCCAGAGGGGGTCTGGTGGCAGCGACCCTTAGACATTAAGATTAGAGTTAAATTATCCCCTTAGATTTAGTGACCCCCAGATCTAGCAGTATACTGTGTATACCATACCATGCATTTGGTTACTTTGGGCTTGCTATTATGATGCAAGAGATCTGCCCTGGCAGCTGTACCGACACTCACAGCCGGTGGTGCGTCGTTTCCATTGTTTACTGGTAGTTCCTGGTAAATATTTTTCAACCTAACGAAACTATTAGCCGTTTAGAGGTCAACCCCTAATTTTTTGCCAAATAATTTGGTCTTAAAAACTCGAACTACACACAGGTATACATGGTAAATAAGGACATGGGGGGGCCAGGGGTTTTTTAGGGGGGGGGGGAGGCAAAAGTACACGGATTTTTAACATTCATGGGTATCTCTCTTACCTAACCCCCGTGTATGTTTAGGGCTGACTGTATGTATGCATGCATAAAACAAGTAGAGTATTAATAAACATGATGGTTCATGTGCTATAACAGGAACAGGTACTGCAGTAAGAGGTGTAGTATTACCTGGGCCTCGGCCATATCCTGCCAAACACTGTGCCTTTAACCTCTCCGAACCTCTTCGTTTTGACGATATAATCAAAGATAGCCGTTCTTTCCTCGTGGGAGTAGTATACATCTTTTCTGTAAAAGAAAACTTATGATAATATACTTTGTTTAATATTTGTTCACACAACTAAAAGGAATATCCTTCCTTCTTTAGGCATTTGCCTCCAGGTGTAATGTTAACCTACATCTATTGAGGATAAAATCTTTCACCTACAAATTGACAATAACACATTTGCTGTAATCAGACATATCTAGTTGCCTCAACCCCAACAATAACCGAATTTTTTCTCCCAAATTTTCTTATTATTGTGGACTAATACTGTAAAACAAGTTAATGATCACCAAAAACAGCACTCATCTTACACCCCCCTCATAAACCCCCCCAAAATAAAATAATAATAAAAAACTCATTTGCCTATCAGTATTTATCTTTCCGTCCCTATTATTAGCCAGAGATTTATAATATTGCTAAGTATAATAGTGTGAAATAATAAGGAAACACCACTATAAAGGTGCTCCTCTACTTAAGAACGTTCAAGAAAATTCCAGATAAAACAAACATTACCTAAGAGGAAAAGAGTGAGCCAGGTTTTAAGGCTGTATTAAAGGGTATAGCTGGGCTAAATATCCATCATCTTTTCAGTTTTTACAATAAGTTTGGTATCTACAGGAGTAAAGTTGGACTTACAAACAAGCCTCAAGAACGTAACTCTTTCGCAAGTAGAGGAGCATCTGTACTTAATTTTTTTCTCAGCTGAGAAAAGATGCCCCGCCCCATGACTGTATTGCTCTAATTTTATCCAAAATTTTATTATAACATGCATATTATCTCGATATTACTACATATTAATTCACAGAAATAAACAAACATGTTGTCAGTGAAGAAGAACACTCACCTCAACCCAAGAAACAGGAAGTTTGCAAGTGTAAGTCCTGGACCCACTCTCCAGAGGATTTTTTCAAAGCACACTAAGTCTCGGTAATTTCCAGGAAGGTCACCTGCAACAAGAAAGTCTCTTTCAGAAACAGGTAATTAAACACAATTGAAATCTTAACTATAAAGTAGAAGGAGTGACGACAACTTGTTTCAGTTGCTCTCCACCCATAGCAGGAAAAGGCTGATATCATCATAATCATCTCCAACATTTCATGTCCATTTCCCACAGTTGTGTGCATAGCCATGATTACCTGATGGCAGCTCTCTAAGCTGCATAATGTCTTTTAATAACATCATAAAGATTAAGTTGTAAATGTGTCCACCAAACTTTGAGGGCTTGGAACCCTTGGAAGCTCTAAACTAGAGTGATTAGGGCTAAACTGACCATCAGCCAACTTCCCCCTAACCATGTCCCATGATCAGATGTTTGACAAAGCAAGGTTGTCCATGGTGGCTTGGAAGGTATGGAAATCACTCTCAAGGTTTCACAGCACATGAGTTACCAATTATTTACTTGTCAGACTTTATCACTGAGCGGGAAGAAGAATCAACCCCACATAATCCACTGACCTCTTATGATGACATCAAAGGAGGAGGATGGGATCTCATTAATTCTTTTTAGGCTCTATTATCAAACAGGATTTCAGGATCTATCCTTTATAACTAGTTATCTGTCAAAAATAACTAATGAATGCTTAAGCTGTGCTGTACAAAGAGCACTCTCATGAAGAAGACCTGACCACAGTTGATACAAAACTGTACCACGTATGAAAATATGGAAGTTAAAGACACACGTAATGAAAATTGAAAATGCCCGAACTGCAAAGGACATCACCGCACTTTGGCAGCACGATGCCCAGTAAGGAAGGATATCATCAAAGACATGAAGGAAAAGGAAAAATCGAACAAACATATAGAAACTTACCCAACCAAAACCTATGCTGCAATAACAAAGTTGCAAGACACTACAGATGGCACGCACGCGCCATCTATCGGACAATCCCAGAACCAGAAATTTGACACGGACAGTCCCTCGCTTAATTCAGATTTCGTCCGATATCGGGATTAAAGGGGTCCGTTTTAACGAGGGTCTACCCTTCACCACACTAGCCACACCGATACATGCCCACATAATCAACGTGGCTAACACGGGAACATTCGGAAAAACTATCAGAGAAATGTTGGCAGCGAACAACCTACCACAGGTAAACTTCCCACACAATGCCCCATCAGCAGACATTTTCAAAATAATAACCAAAAACAGTCTAGGAATCACCAGCAAAGAAAGGGAAGATAAAATAACACAACAAGAAAATTGCACAGGAGCAGAGACTGCAATGGATACAACCCACTCCCAAATAACCACAAGACCCTAGAGAACACAACCAACCAATCAGCTAAGTCAACACCAGCAAGACCACGTAGAGAGAACCCCACCGGTCAACGGCCGGCCGACGTCGGAGACAGCATAGGAATCAGGTTTTACTCGGTCAACTCCCTGTAACAAATGAGAGATTGTTAAAAGATATTAAAGAAGGAACAACCAAATACACATATGAAGAGGGACTCATAGAAACACTAATACGTGGAGGAAAAATAAGCAGCAAATACAACAAAATCGAGAACGTAGACTTATCAAAATTCAAGAAAATAAGAACAGGACTGAAGGAGAAGAGAGAGAGACTCTCCCCCGGAGAGACCCGAGCAACCGAACAACACGCGTCAAGTTCATGCGACCCACGATTACGCAAAACAGAACACAGAAAATAATACAACACAACGTCCTGGCCTGGACACATACAAGAAAAACAGAACTGACAAACATATACAACAGCATAGACCCAGACATAATTCTCATAAACTCACACCGACGGAAAAACAGTGACAAAATAAAACTCTTCAACTATTACACACATCAACTGAACATACACTCATAGACAATTTCCAAACCTACTTCTTAGCAGTCGAAATCAACACAACTAAAGGCCCAATAACAATCGGAACAACATATTTACCTTGCCGACGACAAACATTCCCGACCGGCGACTTACTAAAACTAATGAGACGTAACACACCAGCATACAGTATTTTATAGGAAACTTAAATGCGACACACACCATACTCGGACACAGAACCAGAAACCCAAGGGGGAAGATTATACACGACCTATTAGAAAACGGCAACATCACACACCTGGGCCCAGATTTCGAAACCTACATAGCTGCAGGAAGCACCGGGAAGCCGGATATGGTTCTGACCAATAGAGACCACCATTTGAATTCACACATGAAACCTGGACCAACCATCACTAGCGATCACCTGCCCATAATTATCACTCTATCAACATCACCAATACAAATCCCCTCCATCCCTAGATTCTCTTTCAACAGAGCAAACTGGGAGGGTTTTAAGGCAGAACTCAACACAAACGAACAAATACATCGACATAATAACACAGCAGACATTGACATAGCCCTGGAAACATGGTACTCTAAAGTCACCACAGCCATGGAAAATAACACCCCCAAAACAACTTACCGCACACTACCCCACGCACAATTAACACACGAACAGAAGATAATCCAGACAAGACTGAATAATATACTAGAACATACAAATACTCACGGCCGGAACCAAGAAACAATAACTCTCTTCAGAAACCTAAAGGAAGAGCTGAAAGAAATATGTAAACAATCACACAACGACAAATGGAACCAGATAATCACAACCCAAAATTTTTCTGGAGTAAAATAAAAAACTAATGGGCACTAACTCCATAGATAACAGCCATCTTATAGACGACAACGGGGTAAAAGCTAGAGAATCTGTAGAAAAAGAACTGATCTTCAGAAATTTCTGGAGTAACATATATAAAATGACAGAAGAAGAAACAGAAACTATTGTAGAGTAACAGAACAGATGGTAACAACACACCTTACACTAAACACACAGAAATGGCAACCACCAAGAACAATAGACCTCAACATACTAATCAGTGCAGACACATTAACCTTGCCAATCACCACAAAGACATAAGAAACATAATAACCAGTTTTAAAAATAAAGCACCTGGACTAAGTCAGACAAACAAAACAGTCCTTCAAAACATACCCACAGATCTTTAACGCTTCACTAGCAACAGGACACTTCCCCAGACCTATATCCTTATTAGAAACACCAGGGAAAATACTAGAAAAAATAGTCAACAGCAGACTCAGAAACTATCTAGAACAGGAAAACAAATATAACCCCAGACAACACGGATTCCGAAAGAACCGAGGCACAAACACGGCTATTGCATTAATTTGAGAATCAATAGCTAATGCCGTCAGCAATAAAAACCAGTGCAATATTGTTCTCAGAGACGTATCAAAAGCTTTTGATAAAATGTGGCTCTAATTCCAGTGAATTTGATCGAGGGGGCAAAGTTGTTAAGTTGTGGCAGGAATGCTTTTAGGTCCTCATTACATGGCCAGAGACATAATACATCATCATCATATCTAAACCAGACTGCTGAAGGTGGTAAAATATTACTTAATAGTTTCTTTTCAACTGCCACAACTTAACAACTTAGCCCCCTTGCTCAAATTCACTGTGGATTTAGAGCATGACTGTAAATTGCCTTTACTAGACTGTCTGATCCACAGAATAGGTAACACCTTTAAGTTCAGTATTTATAGGAAACCTACTCATGTGTGTTCATACATTCATTATTATTCTGCCCACCATAATAGTCAAACAGTCAGTATTTTCATCATTGTTTTTACGTGCTTTGAGAATTTGCAGCCCGGAATTTATTGACGAGGAATATAAATATATCTATAATATTGGCTTGAACCTTCAGTACCCTAGATCTTTCATAGACAAATGCCTTATCATTACTAAGAAATCTTTCTATAGAACCAATCCCAAGCCCACCCATGACCATAAGAATCTCTTAGTATTACCATTTCACAAAAATTTTTCTCAAATTCCTTTACAACTAAAAACCTGGAACGTCAATGTGGCAGCAAAATCGTTACCGAGTATGAGGTCCACTCTTTAGCAACAAGGAGACTTGACACGTACTAACACAGGCAGCTCGTGCTCACCGGCTACGTTTAGCTATACCTGAAAAACCAAAGGAGCTGCACCTTTACCCCAAAGGGCGCCCAAAACGACGTTTTGTCAGTCTTCCTCACCGCAACAACACCCTCTTTGATGAGAGTTTGGTGACAACCCGAGTCTCTCAAAATAGTGACTGGTGTTTCGACACGGTCAACTTCTACGGTGCCTTGTGACAAAAAGGGACGAAAGGTACCAACGTCTGGGTCCTTCCCAAAACTCTCCTGGAAAAGATCAAAGTCTCGTGAGGCGAGAACCGAAACTGCAACCTCTCGTGCTTCACCTTATTTGGCTCCGGCCTTGTCCAACAAAAATACGCCTTATGACCCGGCTTTCCACAGAAACTACAATTAAATTAGAAAATTAGGACACCCCATTAGGTGGCGAACGAGTCAAAATCTCCTCTTGTCATGTACAAAATTATTATGCACAAAATTACCATTGTTAGTCCTACCATGCCTCAAAACAAATCCATCAGCATGCTTAGAAAAAAATATCACAAGTGTCAAAAGATCGTTAGTGAATCCTGGCAAGGTCGCCAAAACTGTTACGCCGTCTCTTAATTTACTTAAATATCCAGCAGGTTCTAGGCGTAACCAAACAAAAAGTGAAGTAAATTAAAAGAGAATAAAAATAAATAAAGTAAACCTTTAAGAATTTAATTGATTAAATATTAACACAATAAAGAGCCTCGTCGGCTGTCACAACAAATTGATTCACCATCGAAACTTTTTGTTTCTCTATTTCCATCAATATTTATTATACATTAATTCAATAATAATACAGTGATAAAAAAATATAATTTAAGTGGTGGTGGAGGGTTACTGGGGGAGGGAGTCAGATGACAGCAGGTGATGGGGGAGCTTTCCGGATCTCAATGACTCGGGTGACGCTACTTTTTTTTTGTAAAGTAAGAAAGCAACGAGATACTCTGCCCGGTGCAATGGCATTCTTTTCAAAACCCTGCTATTCAAAAAAGCTTTGTGTTACAGTATTTTAAAAACAGGTATCAATTTAATACTTCAGTAGTGAGATTTCAAAAACCTTCAAATTAATCTGTGCAAATTGAAAGATGGCTGTACTGACCTGCCAAACAGTACAACAACAAAAATGGAAGGATGTGATGACATGAAACCAAAATACAGTACTTTCAGTCATCCTGAGAGCCATCTAGGGCCATATCGGATTGGATTGGATTGGCTTGGCTCCCCTGGTCTCAACGTCATGCTCCAGCACTGAACAAGAGAGTGGGTAATCACCAACTATAATAAGATACTCCTGTAATAGACTTTATATTATTGGCTTGGTCACTAGAGAGATGACACAACTTAGCACTGGGGTCCTCCAAGATAGTCGAGTTTTCAACTTTTACACTAGACCCATTCATTATTTCAGAAAAACACTGATCTTTATCATCCTTACACTCTGGCACAATGATACAATTTGGCAAGGATTGATCAACACAAGCAACTGCTTTTCCCAGGGTTTCGTTACGAACATGATATGACTTTAAAAGATTGACATGGATAAGGCGTTTTTTCTTACGCCGTTCAGGGGTGCTAATCACATAATTCACGGACCCCTGTTTTTCTAGTACTTCATATGGACCACTGTATTTGGATTTAAAAGGGTGTTCATGTAAGGGCAGGAAGGCCAACACCTGCTCCCCCACTTGGAATTCTCTAGGTTTTGCCTTATGGGCCTTATCAAAATGCAGTTTCATTTTCACCTGAGCACACCTTCAGTTGGACTGGGCAAGTTCTACAGCCAGACGCAACTTCTCCTTGAATTGGACCACATATGAAGCTAAGGGCGTCGCGCTCTGATCACTCAACCAACACTCTTTTAACACCTTAAGAGGCCCTCGTGCCTCATGTCCATAGACGAGCTGGAAGGGCGAGAATCCTAGCGACTCTTGTTTACTGTCCCGAACAGCAAACAAAAGCAGGTCAACTCCCTCGTCCCAATCCTTCCCAGTCTCCAGACAGAAGGTGTGCAACATGAGTTTTAGTGTCTGGTGAAATCTCTCTACCACCCCGTGACTGAGGGTGATAGGCCGAAGACCTCAACTGCCGGACTCCCAGGGTTTGCATTACCTGATTAAACAACCGGGAAGTAAAATTGGAACCCTGATCTGACTGCACCACTGTAGGAAGGCCTACTTGAGTGAAGAAGTGGGTTAAGGCTTTGATAACATTCTTCGCTGTGATGCGGCGCAAGGGAATGGCTTCAGGATAACGGGTTGCACAATCAATAATGGTTAGCAAGAACTGATGACCACGAGGGATCTTAGGTAAGGGACCGACACAATCTATGACCACCTTACTAAAGGGCTCTTCAATGACTGGGATAGGCTGCAGAGGGAATGGTTTAACACTGGGGTTCGGTTTCCCCGCCACCTGACAATCATGGCAAGTGCGACAGTAAGAGCTGACGTCTTTCTTCATCCTAGGCCAAAAGAACTGGGATAAAATTTTTGCATAAGTCTCCTCCTAAATGACCACCCACCCCATCATGAGCGATACTAAGTACGTCCTGCCGCAAAGGTTTGGGAATAATAACTTGATGATGAACTAACCAAGGGTGATTGGCAGGAGAATTGGAGGGATGGAACTTCCGCATTAATACACCAGACCTAGTGTAGTAGCAATTTGATTCTTGCTCAGCTTCTGTCTCAGTAACTGACCTATTGAGAA
>NW_024739212.1:0-2041 GCF_018991925.1 Homarus americanus | reverse complement strand
TAGAGGAGCTTAAGAGAAGGGGGCGACGTGACTAGTCAGGTCATGTAAAAAATAAGGGACCCACTAAATAACTATCCTACATCTAGATCAAAGGTTTTCAAAGCATTTTTAACCTTGGGCCACTGACAAATAAATTGATGTAACATATTATCAGTTTTGATCTGACCATCACTAATGTTTATTGATTTTAATTCCTTAATCAAACTAGCTTCAACCAGAAGTTTTTCTGTGACACAAGATGATTTGAATCCTTCTAAGCTTTTTTCCCAAGCAATTTGATGAATATTATTCCTAACATGAACGAACAGGGCATTGCTTTCAGATGCTGTTCTGATATTGTACTTATGTTGTTTGATTCTGAGCTGCAGTGTTTTTCCTGTGTGTCCTACATAATTACAATTACATTTGCTACATGGAATACAATAAACACTTCCATTTACATTCAAACTTGGGATATTTCTTATTAACTTATTGGTAATGGTTGAGTCATACTTGAAAACAACATTAATATTTAGTAGCTTGAGAGACCGAACTAACGGGACAAATTCATTACGATAGGGCAGAGTCAAAATATTCTTAAGTGTAGGAATTTGCCTGGTTTGAGAGGAATGAAAGGATTTTTCAGCCCTTTTAAAACAACGATCAACAAACACAGAAGGGTACCCAAGTTTTTGTGCAATGGAACGAATGTGTTTCAATTCATCATCAATAAATTCAGAGTCACAAATACGCAGACATCTTAAGAACTTAGTAGAAAAAACCGACATTTTGGTAGACTCCAGGTGATTCGATAAAAAGTGTATGAAACTGTCTACCTGTGTGGGCTTTCTGTATACCCACACAGGTATATTTAGTCCCACACAGCCTTAAATCCACACCGTTCTTAAATTTCTATCTGTTTCACCATTCCGCACACAGGCCCACTCAGTTTCACCCTTAGAAGCAAACTTAAGAAGCTTTTCAATGAATTCTATCTTCAAATTTCTCTTAGACTAAGCTTCAAAACCCAGAGTTCAATTAAAAAATTATTTATAATTAAAGACACCATCCCCACACACCTGCAATCCTCAGCTGTTTATCAATTTACGTGTGCTAGAGTATATAGGTAAAACAAAAAGACACTTGATAACTCGCATCCATGAGCACTTGAGCCGTTCCGTCCGAACAGATCAGTTAATCACACAACCATCACATTCAGCAATCCATAACCACGCCCACCAACATGACCACCCGTTATCGCCGTTTAATTTCTCATTTCTTGGCAGCAGTAACTGTGAGACGGACCTCCTCATTATGGAAGCCTTGTATCAGTATAAAGTAAAGCCATCCATTTGCGATATGGCTTCCTGTGAATTGTTGTGTTTTTCGCACTAAGGATCGTCTAAATTAAGATAATATATTATTGTATTAAATTTTTTTCTGATGTTGTTTTGTACGTGGGTCTCTCGTCATTTTTATCAGTTTTAAATTATAATGCTCTTTTTTTTTAATTTTGCGGAAGGTAAATTTTGGTATAATGTTAGGTTTTTATTGTATATCACCTGTATTTTTGTTTAACTTTTTAAAACTTTTTGTTTTCTAGTCTCTGATGATGGAAAATTATTTTCGGAAACGTTATTGATTAAAGAAACCCAACTTAGTCAAGATGTTTGTGTTTTCCCTGGTTCTCCTCTTCTTTTTGAAACTATATATATATATATATATATATATATATATATATATATATATATATATATATATATATATATATATATATATATATATATATATATATATATATATATATATATATATATATATATCCTCAAAGGTCAAACATAATGAGATCAGTGTATAAAAACACTATTGCTACCGGGGTGCTTGCAGCTTTCCTCTGAGGTGACATATCCTGGGTGATACAGAGAGTTTACAACCTTTGGACATGGTGCAACACACATGTATTACATAAACTTCTTCCGTGGAGAGGATTCATCTAACATCCTCTCAGATCTTATAAAGTGTACATACTGTAGTGTGTGACTTCATTACACCAGAGAAAATA
>NW_024739211.1:0-41371 GCF_018991925.1 Homarus americanus | reverse complement strand
AGCTCTACCTCTTCACTACAACACAGCACTATCAGTGTTCTATCCTGTCTGCTTTGCGTCTGTCTTGGATTAGTCCTGACACTTGTCTGCATTACGAATAAATATTATGTCAACTGTCAATATGAAAAAAATTATTTTTCCCTGGAAAGAATTCGAAAACTATTTCTAAAGCTTTGATCCATTTTTCAATGGTATAACGGTGCAGCCTGTTATTATGTAAGATGGTGAACATTTGTGGCAGCCATGTGTCAAATCTGGAAAGACATATCTACTGAAAATGGGAAAGAAAGTAACCTAAATATATTTACAAACCTATGTTGAGGAAGCCTAAAGATTATTTTGTTTAGATGGCCGAGGAGGAGCTCCCATCCTCGTATCTGCCTGTTCGAACTACCCCGCCTTAATATTGTGCAGCCCGGGGGTTTAATCCCTCGGTTACGTGTTAAAGAATTCAACTCTAACGAAGTCGAGTTGGCTGCGCCTCCTCATTAACCTGGCCGATCGCTTAGAAGAGCTCCACAGTATCGGGATGGTGTTGGGGGCTGTTCGCCGATCAAATATAATGGTGTACAAGATCGAGGAGGAGTCACCGGAAGTATGTATTGTAGACTTCAGGTCCGCCACAGCCAGCGAACATCGCCCCTCTTTGGGGCCCTTAAACCGCAAGCAGCACAATCACATATCTCCGGAGATGCGTCTCGGGAAGACGTGTTCCCCGCTCTCCGACGTGTATACGCTAGGAAGGTGTATATTGAAAATAAACAAATATTTACAAGAAAAACGTCTCTTCTGCAAAAACTACCTCGGTACACAATTGTTATGTACCAGAATGACGACCTCCAACTGCGAGCAAAGACTACAGATGTCTGAGGTCAGGGCGGAACTGAGCCTCATATGCCATGGTAAATAACCCACGATTCTGTTTCCTGTTGTGGAGAAGCCGATGCCTTGTGGAAGAAGCGCAGAGCTAGAAGAAAAAAATGAGCGACCTCCTTCTACAGAGACAGAGGATGAAGAAAAAGAACAAGAAAAAGATGAAGCAAAGGAAGAAAAAGATGATGATGCAGAAGAAGGAAACGAAGAAGAAAACGAAGAAGAAAAAAAAGATGATGATGCTAAAGAAGGAAAAGAAGAAAAATAAATAAAAGAATTTAAAGAAGAAGCAATAAAGGAAGAATAAAAAGAAATAAAAGAAGAAGGCAAAGAAGTTAAAGAAGAAAAAGTCGATGATGCAGAAGGAGGAAAAGAAGAAGAAAACGAAGAAGAAAAAATTAAAGAAGAAGAAGATGATGATGCTAAAGAAGGAAAATAAGATGAAAAAGAAATAAAAGAATTTAAAGAAGAAGCAATAAAGGAAGAATAAAAGGAAATAAAAGAAGGAAAAGAAAATAGGGATTAAGATAAACAAACAGTACCAGTCCACATCTGGAAACAGTTCAAGAAGTTCGTGCCAAGGATGGTGGCAGTGATCCTTGTTTTATTTGGCACGATATTGGTGGGTGGCATTCATATCCATCATGATTATGGCCACTACCAAACTATGTGCAAGCTGGAAAACGTTGACATACAGCATCACCACCAAGAGGATACTCGCTTCCGCTTTATGATTAATAATATATTGGAGATAATTCCTCCACTGAAAGGATTTGCATTGGAAATTCCGCCACCTCCCTTGAGAGACTGTAGGTGGAACAATTATGTTGCTGAGTGGTGGGATGGCTCGACTAGTATGAGGGGTTGTGCATGCGAATTAAACCAAGTCAACGCATTTCGAGTCGAAAATTCGTCCTTCACTACGCATGATGTCGTCTGGTCTGTATCCAGGGAGGGGTAGGTGGGGATCAGTTACGGTATAATATACGAGTCTTCCATTACTACCATTTTCCTCCACTGCGGTCAACGACGTCACATAATAAGCCTCCTCCTACCAATGGATTGATTTGGTATAATTAGATTTTCGGGTTGTATATTATGGTATAGGCCTCTTGAGTCACCTCAGAGCTCACCACAATAACTTATATCATTGCATCATAGTGGATGATCGTCAAACTTGATTCTACGTGACAGTAAAGTATTATTACTACTACTACTTACTACTTTTTAAGTGGCCTCCAGCCTCCCCCAATAGCCACACCTTCACTGCCATTTTATTACCTTACAATTAAATATCCTAATACAAAAGTAGCTATCCTAGCTGTATTGAGTTACTTATGCCGCATATCTATGCGGCATTCAGTGAATGTTACCAAGTCAATATCATACAGCCGTTGTCGGCTTTAAATGAAGATCTCGTTCTGAGGCAAAGCAATGCAGACCTAAGCAGAGGACAGTCGACATCTTGTATAGAAACATCTTGCACTTGCTCCCATCCCGCCAGAGGTTGTGAACAACAGAGGAGTGAAGCTGCCTTGATCCACATCCTGAATTCTCTCCCATTATGCGCCTGTTCTTGTCATTCTTGATCCTCTTGTGTGCAGCATCGAGAGTAAGAGGGTGACATGCGGCCATGGGGTCGAAAAGTCTGTAATGGAGGTTCTCACCGTCTATTGGAAGGACGGTCGGTTCAACCGTGATGTCGTGGCAGATTTCTTTCAACATGTTTGCTGTGAGAACCTTACTTTGTCAAGCCTCCTCCACACGAAGCTCCCCCTTCTGCACACCATGGCGTGGTAGATGTCTTAGGATGAGCCATACACGTATTGGGAGGGCAACCTTCTACTGGCCAACCATACCTTACAGCAATGGCATCTGTGAGTTCTTGTTTATTAAGGCTGAAGTTTTTACCCATATTAACGTTGTTAGCAAGTTCGAGGCGCCCACCTCCTGTGCAATAGCTACTTTTTTTTTCCAAGTTCTCTGACAATTGCAGTATCATTGTTGAATTTTATCACCTATACTGCCTTTCTGTCATAATGGACGGTCGAAGCTTGCTTAATTCGTTGGTATCCACCTGACTTGCTGCATCCTGAGCTATTAAGTGCTCAGTAAGGGCTGCCGTGAGTTTGGCAGAGTTCTGATGTTCGGTGGCAATAAGCTCCTCTGGATTAGTCAATCCCATTCCTCCCAGTCTCGGTTGTAGGCAAGGAGTGACCTTTCTGCTGGTAAATAATATTATTATTGTGGGATAAAAGTACTTGATGGCTTCTTCCAAAGGGTGGGAGGGGTCCGATATCAGCGATGCTTGACTCTATGTGTGAATGCCGCAAACGCTGCATGTGGCTCAATTTGCAATATCCGACAGAGCTTTGATTTCTTTCACTCATTCATTTACCTTTCCCTTTACATACTCTGTCTTGAAATCGTTCGTGCCGTATTAACGCAGATGTCTTTGGCCCTCCTATCTTATTTTTACTCTCTTCCGCTGAACACCTCTATTGCGCGTTCATAGTATTCTACCTTCACAATGAGGAAGAACTTGCTGGCATTTGGGTGGTACCCTTATTTGAGGACATCGTATGTTATCAGGTCCCACCACTTTTGATGTCTTCCATTTCCTGCTCCTGTTAGGTCATCAGCATAAGCCACTTGCTTGACCTCGGTTGTTTAAAATTTTATTGTGTGTTGGAGCACGGAAAGGCCTAGTGTACATTGCCATTACGACCGGGTCCCCTGTGTCGTTCCTCAGTTGATTGTATTATGGTATCTCCTCTTAGGGCATTGAAGCTTGTTAAAAGAGGTCTGATGGTTTTAGGTGTTTTCAACATACATTGCAAAGCTTAGACATTTAATCTTGATGTTGTGCAGTGTAGCCTTGTGGCTGATTATGTTGAATGTGTTGGAAGCTTAACCAGGAGAACTACTCACAATCACGCTCCTCAAATATCTTTCTCGGGGCGTGAATGACAGCTTCCCTCCAGCCTGGTGGCCGGCACATACTTGCAGGTTCCCTACAGCAGCCCTACATCATAATTTACAACCTCCATTATGCATTTTCCAACGATCCGTTCAGCACTTCCCCCCCCCTCTCGGCCTACATCCTGGTTTTTATCCAAGGAATGAGGCAGGCCGTCAGAGTATGGTGGTGGTGGCAGCACGAGGTTGCAAGCCTTCTTAAAGGGCGGTGGTGGCATTGCAGAGATCACTTGCTACGGCACCAAACTTGTTAGTGCTGAGGATGACTCTCCACCTGTCTGCGTCCAGGCCTGAAGGACCAGCCCTCCCTGTGTACTTTTCAAACTTTTTTTATACGTGGCCTCCACCCAACCCCCAATAGCTACACCTTCCCAGCCATGTTATTGCCTTAAAATTAAATATCTAATATAAAGTTAGTTAAACCGCAGATCTATGCAGTATTCAGTGACTGTTGCCTCATAGTCAATATCTGCGACCGTTGTCGGTTTCGCCGACAATCTCGTTCCTGAGGCAGCTCAAGCAGAGAGAAGGACAGTCGACATCTCAACCAGGCTGCAACGCTTTCGGCTGCTGCTTGCTCAGACAACACCTCGTCCAGTCTTGTGTAAAAGCGTCTTGCACTTAGTCCCATCCCGCCAGAGGTTGTGAACACTAGAGGAGTGAAGCTTCTGATCCACATGTGTTTGAATTCTCCTGGCACGTTCCGTCTTTGTTATTCTGTTCCTCTTGTGTACACCACCACTATCACCACCAAACAAATACCACCATTATCACAACCACCTCTACAACCACCACCACAACCATCATCACAACCACCATCACAACCACCATCACAACTACCACCACAATCATTATGATTTTTATAACTTTCACCACCACTACAACTATTACTGCCGCAACCACTATCAAAATACCACCACTAACTCAATTATCATCCCCATCACCACAACCGTCAACATCACCACAACCGTCACTATCATCACAACTACCACCATCACCACCACCGCCATAACCTTAGCTATCGCCACAACCACCACCACCACAACTTATACCACAACCAGCATTATCACCACCAACACCACAACCACCACCAACCACTACAATACCAGTACACCTGGGTGACGTAGAAGTCTCGGCCCCATCAAGAACCAAGTCACTGTCGTCCTTGAGACTCATAGCTGAAGCAGGTCCCCGTGTCTGTTGTGGCGCCCCAGGCAGACCATCTGAACCAGTCCACGTAAACACAAGTGCTTCAACTCCTATTAACAGTGAAACACCAACACTACTGTCACGTCACCCTCATGTCTCTTCCAGTTACCTCTCTCTCTCTCTCTCTCTCTCTCTCTCTCTCTCTCTCTCTCTTCGCCAGACGTCATCCCCGTATTACATGTTAACATCATAAACCAGGAATAGCCTGGAGGCGGCTTCATCTCAACTGGTAACACCTGGGAGATTCAGCTGGACTTGACTTGGCACACAAATTGAGAGAGTCTGACCTGACACCAAGCTGCTGGGGAATACGTTGGCCGGGATAGAGGTGATTGTGTTTGTTATCAGCCAATAGAGTGATAAAGGTTTAGGAGTAATACACTAAGAATGATATATATATATATATATATATATATATATATATATATATATATATATATATATATATATATATATATATATATATATATATATATATATAATTTTTTTTTTTTTTTTTTTTTTTTTAAACTATTTGATATTTTTGGATAATATATATATATATATATATATATATATATATATATATATATATATATATATATATATATATATATATATATATATATATATATATAATTTGATAATAAAGGCTTAACAAAATCAAACCTTGTATTGTTTAAGCTTTGTCAGTCAGTCAGCACTATGAATGCACGTCCTGACCAGCTGGTGAGAGAGCCAGCTGTTCTGCACCACCACACCAGCCAGCCTTAAGGTGGCTCCTGTCGGTCTCTGACGGACTCAGCTGGTAGAGGAAGTCTTTTGTGACGTCAGGTGTTGATATTGTAGTGTTGCAGGTGTAGTGTTCATCGTTTATATAGCTCCATACCATGTAGGAATAAACCATCTGGGCGTGGTGGTGTGGTGGTGATCATTGTGGTAATGGTATGAATGGGAGTAGTGGATGAATAGTAATAGTAGTGTAGAGGGATGAATGGTAGTAGTAGGTGATGAATGGTAGTAGGGTGGATGAATGGTAGTAGTGGTGATGAATGGTAGTAGTAGGTGGATAAATGGGAGTAGTATGGATGAATAGTAATAGTAGGTGGAATGGTAGTAGTAGGTGGATGAATGGTAGTAGGTGGATGAATGGTAGTAGTAGGTGATGAATGGTAGTAGTGGGTGATGAATGGTAGTAGTAGGTGGATGAATAGTAGTAGTAGGTGGATGAATGGTAGTAGTGGGTGGATGAATGGTAGTAGTAGGTGGATGAATGGTAGTAGTGGGTGGATGAATGGTAGTAGTAGGTGGATGAATGGTAGTAGGTATGAATGGTAGTAGTGGTGGACGAATGGTAGTGGTGGATGAATGGTAGTAGTAGGTGGATGAGCGAATGACTGACGCTCAATTAATTTATCGAGAATGAAATATGTCGGGGTGAAGAGAAGGACAACCAACACAGAATGAAATGAGTTAACAGCGACATGATTAAGACAACTAAATTGGCTATGGCGTTTATATATATATATATATATATATATATATATATATATATATATATATATATATATATATATATATATATTTTCTCCACTTGGCCTTCACAGCCATGTGGTGGGTGGATTCGCAGGCCAAACGTTTAATTCCTAACCTAATCTAACCATACAGGCGATTCATCCCACTCAGGAAAAATATGCCTACTGGAGTATTTACCCTTCAAACTCAACCTTACTTCTTCTTAATTAATATCTCAGTCTATCTATTATATTTACATCGGTTATTTTGTAGTTTCATTCATTATTAATTATTAAAATATCACTTCATTGCCTTTTTTTTCATCTACATGTTTATAATCAATGTACATTCATTTTTCCTCTTTTCTTAATTCATCGTTTTATCACCACATATACTCTTATTATCAAACTTATTCACGAACATTTTGAAACTTTCCTGATTCATCCATTGGAACAACAAATACATTTCAACTTTATCACAAACTCAACACTTACTAAATCACATACTCTAGCTTCAACACTCCTCATTACCCCGAACTCCTGGAGAGAACATTGAACAAACAATTTTCCCAACATCATTAACGTAGTTCTACTTTCACCACAAACATTTCATCTCAACACACTAACTTTTACTTTACTTTCTTAATAAAAACTCTGGAAAGTGTGTAATACTTTCTAATAGTTTCTAAAATTCGATCAAACTCTCGTTACTTCCAATTTTTTTCTGTTAATATTAACTTATGGGTCACTTAGTGTTACTTTTTGGCACTGATAGGCACTCATGGTCACCTCGGCACGCATGGGCACGCAAAGACATTTCTCTCAATTCGCTTTATACTTCACTACCATTCCTCTCTCTACCAAACTCCCCATCTGCATCACCCTCTTCCCCTTCCTTCCCCCACTATCATTCTCATCCTCTCTCTGTTCTCACTACTCTGTATCTACTTTATTCTTGACATACCCTTCTTCTCTCTATTTCCCACCTTTATCCATTACTTTCAATTGTTACTGTTCTGGTCAATACTGTTTATAGCCTCTACATGCAGTTATTATTTATGTCTGTAGAATTTATTTACCTTTTGTTTTTGTCGTCATATTAAGATTCGTCCCATAAATTACAGTCGTTTCTATACTCATTGTTCTGTGTGTGTGTGTTTCTCTTCTCAGTCCACAATTCTCCGCTTCTACACATTCCTGTCATTTTCAAGTTTTTCCTTCAACTCCCTACACTCTCCTGTTACCCCAGTCTTGTATTTACATCTCCCATCAGTCTGTCTGTCACACTGAAGCTTTTAATCCATGTATTTAGGTCTTCTAGAACCTTTCTCTTTGCTGCCTTCTTTTTCTCACTTCCTGGTGGGGAGGATGGTAAACAGGTCTGGTTGTTTAAGGGTAGAACATTATGGTGAGGTCCCTTGTTTGGTAGAGATACGTTACCTGTTTGAGGATTTGTTTACGTTGATTTAATTAATGTGGTACAGATTGTCTGAAAATGAGACTTTAATGTATGACATCTAGGAAAATTACCAACGTTGGCTAAATCGAGTATTAGAATGTCTTATAATTTCTAGTAAAAGGAAACAAAAAGCGTTCAATTGCAAAGGAAATTCGTCAACACATGGTGGGTGTATGGCACAGAGTCCAAGTGTGGGCATGAGACCCTTGAGGATGACCCTGATGAGGACGACCTTGAGATATCACCTACAAGGACTTGAATATGACAGCCCGGTGTTTTCAGTGTTGATGATGTAATCACTGAGGTTGATATTTCTCATTGTAGTATCGATCAACATTTGGGGATGGCTTCAAGTCGAGAGTTTCTTGAACTATATCAAGCCAATCCGGCCAACACCCATACCCGTCTGGTGAAGTGGGATGAGAACTGATTAATTGTAGAGATGCTGAGTCCTACTGTGTGGATGATGCTATGGAAACCCTGGATCTCTCCAACCTGCAAGAATTTCTGAAGTCATCCCTCTGCCAGCAAAGTTCATGACCTTGATTTTATAGTGCCAAAGGATCAAGCCGATTGATGACCCTCTACATAAAACACTAATCACCGGTGACTGTTATGCTGACCTTATTAGAAAATTGTGTGACGTTAGGCTGGTGAAACGACGCGTTGAATGCTGACTAAAGGTGTGTTGTCGCCCCTGCTATTCCAAGACAATGTTTCGCAAATCGGCCATCCTCTCTACAGCCCAAATCTGACCCAAAGTTACTAATTTATGTTCCAAAACTAGAAGTCTCACCTCTGAGGGCGCAGCATTCAGGATCAAGAGAAACTGAAAGAGGCTACTAAGAATGGTTTGAGGAATACTTGCAAGGCTTCGTAAGATTCCTTTGCCAAGTTTAAATAAGTGTATTGAAATCACACACACACAATATGTTCCAATTAGTGATGAATTAGAACACTAAATCACCGACTTCTCGTAGTGTCCGCTGGAAGTTTCATCAGTCATATTTACTTAGTCTCTGTAGGTTCTTAGGGGATTGTTAGTAAAATCTCCAAGTATAAAATAGATTATTTTATTAAGTTAAGACGACAGTTGTATGAACAGAGACTCTGGGCCCCTGATCACTCGCCTAGTGTGAGGGGCCCTGATCTCTCGCCTAGTGTGTGGGGCCCTGATCTCTCGCCTAGTGTGTGGTGCCCTGATCACTCGCCTAGTGTGTGGGGCCCTGATCACTCGCCTAGTGTGTGGGGCTCTGATCACTCGCCTAGTGTGTGAGGCCCTGATCACTCGCCTAGTGCGTGGGGCCCTGATCACTCGCCTAGTGTGTGAGGCCCTGATCACTCGCCTAGTGCGTGGGGCCCTGATCACTCGCCTAGTGTGTGGGGCCCTGATCACTCGCCTAGTGTGTGGGGCCCTGATCACTCGCCTAGTGCGTGGGGCCCTGATCACTCGCCTAGTGTGTGAGGCCCTGATCACTCGCCTAGTGTGTGAGGATTTTGGTCAATCAAAGGCCGCCCAGCTTGACCGGCTCTCCCTTCATGAGAGCAGCGGTGATTCGTGGCGACTAATACTCATCATTCATAGACAAAGAACGTTTCTCACATTGATTTATAACTTTACTAATGTTCACTCCTCACGCCCAACGGTGACTAACGTTTCGTTCAGAAGTCATTCATCTACAGTACCTCAACATACTGGAGACGATAATAATTTACATCTCATTAAATAAGTTTTTCCTGTTTGGGTCTTACGAGTGTTTAGATAAGACTGTTATGACGACATGGCGACACGTTAGCGGTTGCCAGTTTACTCACTGGTTATTCATCATGTTTATTCACCATGATAAATAAGTCTCACGCAAAACGTCGCTGCTCTACTAGATGTTGATTTAAACATATCCAAAAAAATTTGCTCATAAATGTCTTCTTTTGTAGAGGAACATTTTACTTAGAACGAGTATTTATTTACCTTTTATAGTATTGTAACTTTAGTATTTTCATCTGGGCAGCGCTAGTCGATTGAACTCACCTGAGAAAACCCCGTCGGTATTGTTGAAGCGTTATCCTGCATTGTGATCTCTCTCAATTGCTATACACCCCTCCCCCAGTACCCCCCCCTCCCCCCACAGAAAGACACTTACCCCGACACACCCCTCTCCCTTTCCGCTCAATAGTGAATGCTTTGAATTCACACTTCAGAGTTCAGGGTTCACACTTCAGGGAGAGAGAGCATTGACATCGCAGGAGTAGAGCCAACTGTACGTGTGTGGACGTATATATACAGGAATATAAATAAATAAAACATGATAAGTTAGGCTGTGTATGTTAAGAGAATACTGTCAGAATTTTACTCTCACAGTTCCTTTCCTATAAAAATATTTTGATTCGCCTCCAAACTAACACCATTAAGACACGGGGAGACTCACCTGCTGTTACAACTATTGGGATTTTTACCTGAGAGTCTGTGGGTGAAGTTTAAGGCATGACTCGATATTACCTTTTATATTATGTAAACACACACACACACACACACACACACACACACACACACACACACACACACACACACACACTCACATGGACACACACACACACACACACACACACACACACACACACACACACACACACACACTCTGACTTTGGGAAGTATTAATGTTCAGGTAAATAAGATCTGTATGGTTATATCAGAGAGGAAACTCTTATTTCTTGGTGTATTACTTACCAACGCCGCTGTCCCCTGATGTTGGGTAATATTAAACTGTACATCACTTAAGAAGGAGTCAAACAAATATTACGAGAATGAGTTTCCGTTCGCCGCTTCCTACACAGTGGAGTCTTATTTTACTGCAATCTAATATTTATTCTCCGCTGATACACTGGACAATATTTTTGACGCAACTTTCGCCGATAACTATTGCAGGGTAGTTATTGCGATTCGTTATGTTAGCGTAGAGAAAGTTTGGTTCGTGTGATCTGCATCGTACATGGTATTCAAACTCGATTTCTCTCCCCTCCCCCTCCCCCCGGTGGCATTGCATTGTTTACATTAAAACAAAGAATAAATGTAGATGTTGTGACAAACAATAATAATATTTATTTTTTTATGCTGAATTGAACACTGTAGTCGCTCCAAAAAGTATCTTTACGATTGTCTATTAGACAATATGACACAGCGGATGAAGGACTTTGACAATCTTATCGAGACAACTGGAGTCACTGTGTTCATTGTGAAATTCATCGGATCCATTCGTAAAGATACTTTCTGGAGCGAGTTACCAAAATGGATCCCCGTCACAACAAGAGCTTGACTACTGCTTATGAATGTACTATGATGCTGTTCCCTCGGGTCGCCATACCCTAGCCAGCCATACCTACCAGCGCCTTTTTACATATAAAGTTACATCACCTTCCCAGACCCCTCAAGGCTGGCCCGACAAAGGATATAAAACCTCATGCGGAGACCTGCCTGTAGATTCCGACCCTCCTCAGCATCGCATCAGCCATTGTATGTTTATGTATACAACTGTAGTCAAAATAACCTCCAACTCTCAGGTATTATATGACTTGTGGTTTATTCAGCCTACACATTGTACCCAGACTCTTTATTTACATTATTTTTTGTTTAATATATTCCTCTTGGATCCAGAGTCCTCTCTCTCTCTCTCTCTCTCTCTCTCTCTCATCTCCTCCTTTTCATCATTTCTATTTTCTTCACACCTGTCAATGGGTTATACAGTTAATTTAGTCCATTAAACCATTTAATACTGTATTTTTTTCTGTGGTGTTCATGACTACCTCTTCTTTAAGGCTTAACAAATATAGAGCGTTAAACAGTAATAGTTTACCCTCATTTTATAGACGATTTCCTTGGAAAGTTGGTCGCTTTGGCAACAGGTGGCGCCTCGGTCTTACATTGGAACATGAAAATAGTTTTATATATTCATTGCCAAGTACGGTTCTCACTTCCACAGCTTCAACTGGTAGATCGTTCCATAAATCTACCACCATCCAGTGCAGTCAATTTAGTTTTGTAAATGCTTTTTTCATGCTTAAAGTAAATATCATTTGAATGATAATCCAGTTGGCAGTGAGAGTCGCCAAGAAGGTTACTTCCTATCTGGAAATCGTATGGACCTAAATTGGCGGTAAGAAGTTTTTAAATTCTTATGAACTTGGACTTTGTTACCATCTGGAGCTCTATTTGCGAGGGATATATTCCGAAGGAGTGGAGCTGTGACAAACACTTCCTGGAAATTGTGAAATAAGGGGCACAAGAGTTCACTATCGTGGTCATCTTGGGTCCAGTGAGTTTGTGGTTAAAGTAGGTCTCCAAACAGTAAGTTCGTTTGTAGGGGAAGTGCTTATGTTTCCGCTCAATTAGTTTCATCGTCTTGAAATACAATTATTGCTTTCTCTTAGTAAAGTTATGGATGACCTAATTGTTTCTCAATACGTCAGTGCCTAATATATTGTGGGTTTTTTAATTCAGGAGGGAATATTTTTACTCTAGATAACACGTATACACCTCTGGAAAACGTGATACGAACGCCATCGAATGTTCCTATCTCTAGCTCCCTCATTGTATCGTAAACGTGTTGATATTTCTCTTTTTCCCAGTATACCATCGTGTCAATAAGCGCCACACTCAAAGGAGTTTCATAAAGAAGATAGATGCCAGAGGTTCCCGTGTCTTCATCCCCGTCATACCGATTTAAGTAAGGGTGTGATGCCTGCTTTTATTTAAGCCGGGTGGGTCCTTCAGGTCTGGTCTCGCGTTTCAGCGGTATCCTTCTATCCGGCCAATTCCTCTTTGGCCGGACGTTTTTGGACCCTAGCTTACTGTACTACGCTCTTCCCGTGATTTACTTCTTAACTTCATTACCAAATATTTTTTTTTTAAATATAATAAATATCAAAGACAAGATTCCTAAAGCAACAACATGAAATTTTGTGGGTGAAAAATGTGTAGTGAACATTATGTGATAGTGATGTGTGTGGTAGTGAAGATGTGTGATGGTGATGTGTGTGGTAGTGAAGATGTGTGATGGTGATGTGTGTGGTAGTGAAGATGTGTGATGGTGATGTGTGTGGTAGTGAAGATGTGTGATGGTGATGTGTGTGGTAGTGGAGATGTGTGATGTTGATGTGTGTGGTAGTGAAGCTGTGTAATGGTGATGTGTGTGGTTGTGGAGATGTGTGATGGTGATGTGTGTGGTAGTGAAGATGTGTGATGGTGATGTGTGTGGTAGTGAAGATGTGTGATGGTGATGTGTGTGGTAGTGAAGATGTGTGATGGTGATGTGTGTGGTAGTGGAGATGTGTGATGGTGATGTGTGTGGTAGTGAAGATGTGTGATGGTGATGTGTGTGGTAGTGAAGATGTGTGATGGTGATGTGTGTGGTAGTGGAGATGTGTGATGTTGATGTGTGTGGTAGTGAAGATGTGTAATGGTGATGTGTGTGGTTGTGGAGATGTGTGAATGTGATGTGTGTGGTAGTGAAGATGTGTGATGGTGATGTGTGTGGTAGTGAAGATGTGTGATGGTGATGTGTGTGGTAGTGGAGATGTGTGATGGTGGTGTGTGTGGTAGTGGAGGGGACTGTACACAACATTATACTTTGGAAAATAAAGATGATCAAGTGCAGTGCCGTCCATACCACCACCCTGTATACTGATGGGTTAGTTTACAGTATGCTATATCCACCTTGCCTCTAACTGGTTCATGACGTAATGTGTAGTGGATAAATAGAATTTTTTCTATAAATATTTAGATTTTTTTTATGTCAATTAAACTAGAATATGAGAAAATTTACTTAAGAGACTTAGTTAATAGACGAGAAAACACTATGTTATATCATTATATCCAAAGTTTATACACGAGTTAAGTTTGTAATGTACAGAATAGGTTGTTTCATCATACTCTGGGACATAGTTGAGGGAGGGTCTCGCTTATACCGTCTCACCCATGCTGACTGTGTGTGTCAGATATGTTGAATAATATCATTAGAGCAGTCATGATAATACACGTGTTTATTTTTTGTTTGTCTACATGTTGTTGTGAGTGTGTGTGTGTGTGTGTGTGTGTGTGTGTGTGTGTGTTGTGTGTGTGTGTGTGTGTGCAGTCTTCAGCATTATATTCCAAGTACAAAAATTTCTGTACCTATATTGTCAAAATTATTCTTACACACACACACACACACACACACACACACACACACACACACACACACACACACACACACACACACACCTACACACACACACACACACACACACACACACACCACACACACACACACACACACACACACCACACACACACACACCTATACACACACACACACACACACACACCACACGCACACACAGACACACACACACAGACACACACACAGGCATTAAGCTCTGATAGTCTACCTGTCATTCACACTGGTCTTGTTGCCTTAATTAATACGAGAGAGTTTAGGACCTGTTACTGCGTAGGCTTCTGGCTGTCGGTGAAGCCTCGACCCTCGTTAGTGAAGCCTCGAACCCCCAGGTAGTTAGCGAAGCCTTAACCCCAGGTAGTTAGTGAAGCCTCGACCCTCGTTAGTGAGCCTCGAACCCCCAGGTAGTTAGTGAAGCCTCGAACCCCCGGGACAGTTAGTGAAGCCTCGAACCCCCAGGTAGTTAGTGAAGCCTCGAACCCCCCAGGTAGTTAGTGAAGCCTCGACCCTCGTTAGTGAAGCTTCGACCCTTGTTAGTGAAGCTTCGAACCCCAAAATAGTAAACCTACATTCTAAAGGAGATTAAACGCTTCCAATAAGACCAAAACTAGACTCTCTCTCTCTCTCTCTCTCTCTCTCTCTCTCTCTCTCTCTACCATCCAGTAGTGGAGTCACGTGTCTTATATATCACCAACACTTAAGTTATGAATAAAAAACTAATATTGTTTTACTTATTTGAAAATACTATAATTACTAAAATTATTAAATTACTAAAATTGCTAGATTATTAAAATTACTAATGGCACTGAAATAAAATTAATTACTGTACACTTAAATATAATAAATAAAAAAATACATATATTGTAAATTTATGGTTTTAGAAATATTGAAATGTTAAATTATTTTGTAATATAGAATATAAGTAAAAGTTAAATTGGATTATGTTACAATTAATGAGTACAAGGGTGTGGTTACTCATTAGAATTATCGTCACTCATCATCAGAAATATCACTCCTAGTTACTCATCATAATTATCGTCACTATAATTCTAGTTACCTGTCAGAATTATAGTTACTTGTTTTAATCGTCAATCATTTTCACTCATTACTCATCGTCACTCACTATCACCCATCATTACTCATCATCATCACTAATTACTTACCTTCTCGTCTCCTCAGGTGGAGTAATTAATCTAAGAAAGTAATTATCCAAGTAATTAGTCGAAGGTTCATCCGTCAGAATAAGGAAAACAGACTAAGTTTGTGTGTGTGTGTGTGTGTGTGTGTGTGTGTGTGTGTGTGTGTGTTATTCTAAGTCAATTATGTATATATTTTACATATCGGAATATTTCTGTGTGTTTCTATGTATAAGTATATTTGTATCAATGGATTTGTATGAATAAACGCCTGTATAAGCGTGTCTGTAGCAGTATACGTCCGCAGGTATACATGAATAGCGGAACCTCACGTCCACACCACAACAGAGTGGCGTAGCGTGACACAGTACCTCTTGGGGCGGGGCTGGACCCATACACAAAGTTTACACCTGGTTGACTGACGCTACCTGGCCTTGTTACCTGAGTTTAATCATTTAGAAGCTCTCATGATACGGGCAAATATACAGTACCGAACCTAATCTAGCTTTATCTAGCATTATCTAAGCTATTCTAATCTAATCTAGCCTAACCTAACCTAACCTAACCTCACCTTATCAAACCTGACTTGATGTAACCTAATCTGATCTAACCTAAATTAGTTTAACCTAACTTTACCCTAAATTAATCTAACCTGACTGAACCTTACCTAAAATATCCTAACTTAATCTAACGGTCCAGTGGTTCCCAATCTGTGTTCCGCGGAACCCCAGGGGAAGAGGTACCAAGGGTTCAGTGGGGCAGCACACGTGTGATAAACGTTCGACTTGAAAAGTTCAGAGTTTTGACAGGCTAAAATGCACTGGAGTGGCAGACAGGAAATTATCGAACTGGTGAATGTGAAAGGCGAATGTATTTGTTTTGTGTAGTTGCTTAATGTTATATTTTGTATAAAACAATATTACATATAAGTTTGTGGGATACCAAATAAAACCTTTGCTAAATTTTAATTCCAATAAGTTGTTATCACTAGTGGACTCATGTCACCTCGACAGTTGACGACACAGCGATGGCGCCGTGGGCCTGGCCGTGAAAGGAGTTATCATTTGCCTGAATTACTCACGGTCATCCACCGCTTGTGTCGCACTGTGTTTGAGATGGATTTTTTTTTTATAAAATACCTCAGGCTGGTACATCTGGTCACTGATGAACAAGGAGGTTCACGTACTGATGAGGTGGATGAACCACAAACGTCTGCTCCAGTGATTAAAAAACTAGGAGCTTATAAATGAGTGTGTGGGAAAGCCAAGAAACGCGAGGTTGATGACAGCTGGGTCAACCTTCATGTCTGTTGGAGATGAAACTGTTCCTGCTGGACATTGTGTTGAATGTAACTAAGTATTAACAAACAGCAGCTTGAATCCTGCAAACAAAGCACCCACAATTACTTGGCGAACACAGTGATTATTTTAAAAGGAATCGAGATCATTTGCCAAAAACTACTGTTTCTATTAAAATTTTTGTGTACCAAGATAACAAAAATGCATTTGAAACTTCATATCGTGTCAGTTATCACATCACTAAGGCTGGTGAAGCTCACACAACTGCCGCATCTTTAGTGAAACCGTGTGTGAGAGAGACAGATCCTGCAAGTTGGGAGAAAAATATAGTAAGACTCTTAAAACTTTTCCCTTGTCAAACAACACAATCTCTCGTGGCATTAAAGATGTGACAAGTAACTGTGAATCAGTGTTAGTAAATCGTCTGACTTTTCCCCCTGCCACAAACAGCTTAAATTACTAACACCACCTGTTCCAATAAGTCACACACCACCTGAATTAGACACTAAAATAAAAATTCTCAGTCATAGCCTAAAGCCAACTAACACTGCTTATATACTTGACCGAGGTAACTCTCTCTCTCTCTCTCTAATTAAAACTTCAGTAGACTTCATCATCCTCTGTGGGTTTTGACGACTAAGCTTCTATTGTTTCGTGGCATTATTTTTTTATTAATGTTTACACTAAGAAACTAGACTTAGAGACAGCGTCCTTATTCTTCTCCTCCTCTCCAGCTGTTTCCTTAGCCAATGTTTTTGCTATTCCCTTCTTGTGTCTAAATTTCTTTCTATTTGGGAATTTACTAATGTATTCTGCGCCGCTGGTGGGTGGGTGGGGGTCGTGTCCATTGATTACATACGGCGTTTGACTTTGTTTGCCAAGACCTTTGAGAAGCGTCCCGTGCCCCTATATTAACCTGTATGTATCCAAGTATGCTTTATATCCTGTGGAAACATGATCTTGGTGTTTAAATTAGGTTTTTTTGGTAATGGAAAAACGATTGGCGGCATCGGTTTTGTGATCAGAGGTCATTTAAATCTCATAAATCCAAGATGGCCGACAAAATCACCGTGGAATAGGGATTTTTAACAATTTCGTAGGATTTTCTCCATTAATGTTGATTTTTTTGTCATTTTGTAGCTTGTTGACATGGTGGTGCAGGAACTGGTGATAAATGAGAACTGATAATAGAAGAAGATAATAGAAAAAAAGGCAATAGATTTATTTACAGCTTATAATTGGTATTTGCAAGAACACAAACACAGGTACATTTGGAAATTGTTGGTAAAAATCAGCATTTATTTGTCATTTATTTATTTATGCTGAATATTTTTACAATTGGATCTTGGTATCGTTCAGTGAGTCAGGTGAGGATAATTAAATTCCAGGATGGATAAAGATGCGTCAACATTGTCAGTAACCAGGTCTTAGGGAGTTAGTGTAGTTGTCAAGTGATTGTCAAGTGATTGTTGTTATTATTGTTGTATTATTGTTAACGTGTTATTATGATTGGCTATAACAACAGTCTTGTAACTCGTATTGGTTATATAAATCTTGTCGAATATTATTAAATTTTCAACATTTCAGGTTTTATAGTTAATACTTGAACAGTCAGTTATTTAGTTGTAGTGGGACGCAATATTTATTAATTACACAAGGCAAAAATTATTTATCTTCTGCTTTATTTTGTGTCGCAGTACTAGTTAGGTTAGGTTAGGTTAGGTTAGGTTAGGTTAGGTTAGGTGAGGTTAGGTTAGGATAAATACACACATTATATAACACTGTATGAAGTAAAGTTGACGCTTAAATTGTTTTGTTAATCTGAGATATGAAACTTAATGTAATTTTCTTAGGGTTTACAGTATACATGGCGGTTTACAGTATACATGGAAGCTTACAGTATACATGGCTGATTACAGTATACTACAGGTTTACAGTATACATGGCGGTTTACAGTATACATGGAAGTTTACAGTATACATGGTGTTTTACAGTATACATAGGTTTGGTTATACGTTAGACCAAGACGGTAGCCAAACGAGCTTTTATTTCTCATCTTAACGTTCTGTTTTATAGTCCCATGCCGCTGGTAAAACCTGAAATAGTGGTTTTTTTATTTAATTCCCAAGTTTTATCTTTACATTGGGGGTAGTTAAAACCTCGTTCATTTTCGTTTGTTGTGTGTGTTTAGGGATTATGGAAAAGTATTTGAGGTGGTTCTCTCTCTCTCTCTCTCTCTCTCTCTCTCTCTCTCTCTCTCTCTCTCTCTCTCTCTCTCTCTCTCCCTCCTCCCTCTCTCTCTCTCTCTCTCTCTCTCTCTCTCTCTCTCTCTCTCTCTCTCTCTCTCTCTCTCTCTCTCTCTCTCTCTCTCTCTCTCTCTCTCTCTCCCTCTCTCTCTCTCTCTCTCTTTCTCTCTCTCTCTCTCTCTCTCTCTCTCTCTCTCTCTCTCCTCTCTCTCTCTCTCTCTCTCTCTCTCTCTCTCTCTCTCTCTCTCTCTCTCTCTCTCTCTCTCTCTCTCTCTCTCTCTCTCTCTCTCACTCTCTCTCTCGTATTATTGTTGTTGTCTTTGTTCCCCTTTATCATTTTCTTGCCTCTGAATTTGTCAAGTCAATATAATATTTCTCCCTCTCCTCCTCCAACTTATCTCTCTCGTCCTCCAACTTTTCCTTCTTCAACTCCTCCTTCAATCTCCACTCCCTTCCCCCCCTGTTATTACATACAAGCAGTTCCGCAGCGCCACAGTCTACCACCTAAACTAAACAACAACAACAGAGTTTTCCCGCCAATGTGTAAAAAAACACTCCCGGGGTAGAAACATTAGAGTAATTAACTAGATCAGTGTCATATAACAGTGATGACTAATTTAAATATTACTCAATTTCGTTATTCTCGTCCACAAAGAGATGAATATTAATATTTTTTTTTCTTGTTATTGATAAAATAGATTACTTTTACACACAAAAAATGTCTGAATTGTAGTAATAGATTTAATTTCATGACATTGTACTCCGGAAATAGATCTCTTGTGTTGTTTACTGAGTCTGCTCCTCCCTCGTATTTGTGTTTAGGGAAGAGATTTTTGACGTGAGGAACTGGTTATAGCTTAGGTTAGGTTAGGTTAGCTTAGGTTAAGTTAGCTTAAGTTAGGTTAGATTAGGTTAGTTAGATTAGGGTATTTTATTTGTTTTGTTCCGGTTTAGTATTCGTATTTACATAATAAAGTGGAATACAATTGTTTTTAGGTAATTAATTGTATGAATGTGTCTTGGCTCGTCACCCAACTGGAGTCTGTCTCTCTCTCTCTCTCTCTCTCTCTCTCTCTCTCTCTCTCTCTCTCTCTCTCTCTCTCTCTCTCTCTCTCTCTCTCTCTCTCTCTCTAAGAATAATAAGACCTCTAGTTTGTTTCAGTATAACACTTCAATAAATAATGCTTCATTTACATTCTACCTAAGCATTATACAGAGTACAATATAATTTTAAGGTCGAGTTCTTCCCTGTGAGCATTATGAGTCTTATATCAACATTGGTTTATTCAACACACCTCAAGTATGACTTAACACCATACACAGTGATATGTATTGTTGAGCACGTCTGTATATACGGTGTCCCAGCAAAATGTCCCTGCCTCCCTCCTCCTTCCTTCCTTCTCTCCCTCCTTCCTTCCCTCTCTCCCTCCTTCCTTCCCTCCTTCCTTCCTTCCCTCTCTCCCTCCCCTCCTTTCTTCCCTCTCTCCCCTCCTTCCTTCCTCCTTCCTTCCTTCCTTCCCTCTCCTTCCTCCTTCCTTCCCTCTCCCTCCCTTCCTTCCCTCCTTCCTTCATCTCCTCCTCCTTCCTTCCCCTCTCTCCCCTCCCCTCTCTCCTCCTTTCTTCCTCCTTCCTTCCTTCCCTCTCTCCCTCCTTCCTTCCCTCTCTCCCCTCCCTCTCCCTCCTTTCTTCCCTCCTTCCTTCCCTCTCTCCCTCCTTCCTTCCCTCCTTCCCTCCCTCCAACTCACAGTGTCTCAGGGAACAGGGAGGTAGGGAGTCAGGGACATTTTCTCACACTATATTTATCTGTGTTGGATCACTTCTCTCTCTATTTTCACCACATATATTTATTTGTGTATTAATATAACCCAATGTTGACAGATTTAAACTTATATTGCTGTAAGGAAATATATATATATATAATTTTGTGCATCTCTCTCACACGCTGGCAGCCACTGTGAAATGTGTCGCTGTCATCTCTTGGTGAAGTGTGTGTGTGTGTGTGTGTGTGTGTGTGTGTGTGTGTGTGTGTGTGTGTGTGTGTGTGTGTGTGTGTGTGTGTGTGTGTGTGTGAAACTCATCCCTTGTTGACTCTAAAACTGATTTACTTGAAACTTACAACACCAACATTTCATAACTTTTAAGGTGATGTTGCCCTCGGGGTGATACTTGAGGGGTGGATGATATATGTTTCTCTTTCTGGTAATACTTCAATTTCCTCCCACAGTTACCATCAGTTTAGGGAACCTGTACAGTACAAGTAGGACACTCATCACAATATTTACAGAACGTTTCATTTAACCCCTGACCCGATCTAACCTGACCTAACCCAACCTGACCCGACCCGATCTGACCTGACCTAACCCAACCTGACCCGACCTGATCTGACCTGGTTTTAAGGGAGACCAAACGTATTAATGTGGGCGTTTCACTCAGATCTTGTTTGTGGTTGTGGTACTTCTCTCTCTAGTGGTGTTGGTGGTAGTCTAGTGGTGTTGGTGGTAGTCTAGTGGTGTTGGTGGTAGTCTAGTGGTGTTGGTGGTAGTCTAGTGGTGTTGGTAGTAGTCTAGTGGTGTTGGTGGTGATCTAGTGGTGTTGGTGGTAGTCTAGTGTTGGTGGTAGTCTAATTGGTGTTGGTGATAGTCTAGTGGTGTTGGTATTAGTCTAGTGGTGTTGGTGATAGTCTAGTAGTGTTGGTGGTAGTCTAGTGGTGTTGTTGGTAGTAGTCTAGTGGTGTTGGTGGTAGTCTAGTGGTGTTAGTGATAGTCTATTAATTGTTGGCAGTAGTTTAGTGGTGTTGGTGATAGTCTCTGGTGGTGTTGAAATTGGTGGTAGTCTAGTGGTGTTGGTGGTAGTCTAGTGGTGTTGGTGGTAGTCTAATGGTGTTGGTGGTAGTCTAGTGGTGTTGGTGGTAGTCTAGTGGTGTTGGTGGTAGTCTAGTGGTGTTGGTGATAGTCTAGTGGTGTTGGTGGTAGTCTAGTGGTGTTGGTGGTAGTCTAGTGGTGTTGGTGGTAGTCTAGTGGTGTTGGTGGTAGTCTAGTGGTGTTGGTGAGTGGTGTTGGTGATAGTCTAGTAGTGTTGGTGATAGTCTAGTGGTGTTGGTGGTAGTCTAGTAGTGTTGGTGATAGTCTAGTGGTGTTGGTGGTAGTCTAGTGGTGTTGGTGATAGTCTAGTGGTGTTGGTGGTAGTCTAGTAGTGTTGGTGATAGTCTAGTGGTGTTGGTGGTAGTCTAGTGATGTTGGTGATAGTCTAGTAGTGTTGTTGATAGTCTAGTGGTGTTCGTGGTAGTCTAGTGGTGTTCGTGGTAGTCTAGTGGTGTTGGTGGTAGTCTAGTGGTGTTGGTGGTAGTCTAGTGGTGTTGGTGGTAGTCTAGTGGTGTTGGTGGTAGTCTAGTGGTGTTGGTGGTAGTCTAATGGTGTTGGTGGTAGTCTAGTGGTGTTGGTGGTAGTCTAGTGGTGTTGGTGGTAGTCTAGTGGTGTTGGTGGTAGTCTAGTGGTGTTGGTGGTAGTCTAGTGGTGTTGGTGGTAGTCTAGTGGTGTTGTGTGGGTAGTCTAGTGGTGTTGGTGGTAGTCTAGTGTTGTTGGTGGTAGTCTAGTGGTGTTGGTAGTAGTCTAATGGTGTTAATTGGTAGTCTAGTGGTGTTGGTAGTAGTCCTAGTGGTGTTAATTGATGATCTAGTGGTTTTGGTGGTAGTGTTGGTGGTAGTCTAGTGGTGTTGGTGGTAGTCTAGTGGTTTTGGTGGTAGTCTAGTGGTGTTGGTGGTAGTCTAGTGGTGTTGGTGGTAGTCTAGTGGTGTTGGTGGTAGTCTATTGGTGTTGGTGGTAGTCTAGTGGTGTTGGTGGTAGTCTAGTGGTGTTGGTGGTAGTCTATTGGTGTTGGTGGTAGTCTAGTGGTGTTGGTGGTGGTCCAGTGGTGCTGGTGGTGGCCCAGTGGGTGCTGGTGGTAGCCCAGTGGTGCTGGCAGGTAGCCCAGTGGTGCTGGTGGCAGCCCAGTGGTGCTGGTGGCAGTCTAGTGGTGCTGGTGGTGTTCAGTGGCGTTGCGGTAGCTCCAGTGGTGCTGGTGGTAGTCTAGTGGGGTTGGGTGATAGTCTAGTGGTGTTGGTGGTAGTCTAGTGGTGTTGGTGGTAGTCTAGTGGTGTTAGTCTAGTGGTGTTGGTGGTAGTCTAGTGGTGTTGGTGGTAGTCTAGTGGTTTTGGTGGTAGTCTAGTGGTGTTGGTGGTAGTCTAGTGGTGTTGGTGGTAGTCTAGTGGTGTTGGTGGTAGTCTATTGGTGTTGGTGGTAGTCTAGTGGTGTTGGTGGTAGTCTCGTATCCTGCCAACCACGTCACTGTTCAACATCCAATATTCATTTATTTTATATTTTAAATTTGTAACTTTCACCACAGTAATGAATTGATCGTCTTTCCTTGTACTGTTTCCGTGGCGGGAGTTTGTTGGTAAAGCCTGGGGGAAATTATTCGAGGGGTGGGAGGAGAGGCGGGAGGAGGTGCGGAAGGAGGGGTGTGAGGAGGTTCGAGAAGAAGGCTCGGGAGGAGGGAAGAGGGGCGACTCGACAAATGACTCTAGTTGTTCACCCATGGAGCACCCAGTGTACTTACAGTAGAGTGTGTGTGTGTGTGTCCTTAGAAGTAAACAGTGTGTGGCGTCCTTACTGTTATGTTATGTTAGGTTAGGTTAGGTCAGGTCAGGTCAGGTCAGGTCAGGTAAGATCAGGTAAGGTCAAGTTCTCAGTAGAAATTTAACACCATTTATCACAGTAAAAACAGATCACGCTCAACTATGAAGATAATCCCTCATGCATTAGTTGGTTATTACAGGATTAACTCTAATCTGATCTTATTAACATATTGATACTAATTTACCTTCATGGTGTAGTGTATAGTTGATGATTTAACCCATTGAGGAACGTGGTTTGCTCTCTCTCTCTCTCTCTCTCTCTCTCTCTCTCTCTCTCTCTCTCTCTCCACTCCTGATTACAGTTGGTGTTCCTAATTATGTGGATGAGGCAATTAGCTTATTTAGGCCGTTTTGTTCGTGTGTATCCAATTTGCAGTTATTTACAAGATGAGGTTAGATGACGTCATTTGGTTGGTGACGTCATTAAAGTACATGACGTCATTAAGGTACATGACGTCATTAAATTACATGACGTCATTAAGGTACATGACGTCATTAAGGTAGATTACGTCGCTAAACACTCTACTTTCTCATTGTTTTCTTCGGTTTTTAGAAAGTAAATCAGGTATAGAAAGTCATCTTGTGTATTTGTTGTCGTTATTTTTTTAGTTTCTTTCATTATTCTTTTATCTCTCTCTCTCTCTCTCTCTCTCTCTCTCTCTCTCTCTCTCTCTCTCCTACTGTTGTAATGTTAGTTGAAGTAAAATGCTACAGTAAAATTCACACGCATTATACACTGTCTACACTACATGACCTTGGACACATTGCATGACCTTTGACCTACAGCTGACCTTTGACCTACAACTGACCTTTGACCTACAGTTGACCTTTGACCTACAGCTGACCTTTGACCTACAACTGACCTTTGACCTACAGCTGACCTTTGACCTACAACTGACCTTTGACCTACAACTGACCTTTGACCTACGGCTGACCTTTGACCAATGCCTCAGGGCCTTGACACGTGGGATAAAGTTTGGTGATGTTGAGTGAAAACCCGGCGTGAAATATAGTGGTTGTTGTTGTTGGTTGATTCTCTTGGTGATGCTTGGTTGACGTTGGATCATTATACACAACCTTAATATATTGTGGTTATTGCTACCAGTTGTTGTTGTTGGTTGGTTTTGGTGGTTATCGGTTGGTTGACGTTGGATCATTATACACAACCATAATATATTGTGATTGTCGCTACTAGGTAATATCCACTGACGCGGCCGTGGCATAAGACCCCTACACTAATTGATATCTGCATGGTGTACATTACAGGAATTTACAGCCAGTATAATTCTCGCTATAATGCTCGACCCTAAAGTGGTATTATATTGAGAAGAAACGTGATTATATTTGGTCTGTGATATACTGTAATATACCCCTGGTCATATTGTTATACATATTATAGCCCTCGTTTATAATAGATCATATGATGTACTTATAGTTTATTATAATCTATATGAAGTACACCTGATCTGAACACCTGGTTAGAACACCTGATCTGAACACCTGGTTAGAACACCTGGTCAAAACACCTGGTTAGAACACCTGGTCAAAACACCTGGTCAAAACACCTGGTCAAAACACCTGGTCACTTTATATACTAAACAACAACTTTAAATAAGGAAAACCTGTTGTACGTGTAACCTAACCTAACCTAACCTAACCTAACCTAACCTAACCTAACCTAACCTTGACTATGATTTAAAATTACTAATTAAAAGCGCAGACACCTTCACACCAGACACTTTCCCCAGACACTTTCACCAGACACCTTCACCAGACACCTTCACCAGACACTTTCCCCAGACACTTTCACCAGACACTTTCACCAGACACTTTCACCAGACACTTTCCCCAGACACCTTCACCAGACACCTTCACACCAGACACTTTCCCCAGACACTTTCCCCAGACACTTTCCCCAGACACCTTCCCCAGACACCTTCACCAGACACTTTCACCAGACACTTTCCCCAGACACCTTCCCCAGACACCTTCACCAGACACCTTTAGTAGCCGTGCGTTGACCAGATGGTTAGAAATGAGTGGGATAATGTTACAGATATTGATGGGTAAATTTGAGGGTAGGAAGGCCAGGGGAGGGCAGAGACTAGGAACGGCTGACTGGCATCACAAGCCCCCGGAGAGATACAACTTCTGACACGATTGGTAAACAGAGTCCCGAGAATGACTTAAGAGTTGGAGGGCTGTGGCCGACAACCCTCAGATAGGATGATAACACCTTGAAGAATGTAAATATGTTATTGTCGGTAAGAACGATAGAGTTCTCCGTTCAGGTGTGAATGTGGTAGTACTGGTAGAATGATGTTATGAATGTGAAGTCATGTTGATATGAGTGATATGGAGTCATGTTTTTTGTAGTGATGTAATATGAATATGATAACACTTTAAGGTAATAAGATGATCGTGGGATGAAATGAGATGACATGTGTCTGGGGATGACATGAGTACTTTGCAGTTTATCATGTCTGTACCGATGACATGACTAACATACGACCATGACTATGAATACATTGGACGTTGTGATGACATGTGTTGAATTAGTAGAGTGGTGATGACTTGAGTGATGTGATGAGAAGTGATCTTGTGATGAATATAGTAACATGACGATAGATAACATGACTTGAGACAATGAAGCTAACACGAGTAATATGACAACGATAACACGAATGAAATGATGGAAATGTAAGAATGACATGACTACAATGATGACATAATAGACATGAATACCTGAAGTGTTGTTGTCGTGAAGATCATTAGTATAGAAATAAACTAACAACGTAGCATAATAATGAGTTTGGTGATATTAATGAGTTAGTTTAGGGAGATAGATTTTATTACATGATAACTATATATAATAATTAAGGTAAATAGTGATATTTAGATAGGTATTAATATTCCTGTGTTGTCATAATTGTTTGTTGATGTATTAACGTGTTTATTTGTGTTGTCCAGGTAGAGGCGGAGGACCCGGATACAGTGGACTCGTCAGGTCTCGTGTATAGTGTTGGAGGCGATGGTGTGGACGGTCACTCCCCCGCCCACGCCTTCTTCACCATTAACCCTCACACTGGCCAACTCCTGCAGCTACGGGTGAGTCTTAACTTTGTTCTAGTGCAGTGTGCCTGACCTCCCACCCAACCCTCCTTGTATTGACGGACCTCATCTCTTGTAGTAGTGCCTAACCTAACCTAACCTTAGCCTAACCTAATCCAGGTGTCTCTTCATGTGTGTAAATAATACCTAAGCTAACACCAGGTCCTGTTACTGACACTGTAAATGATAGTAATATTTACACAAGGTTATATTGCAGAGTGTGTAAATCATTGCAGTGTTTACACAAGGTTATATTGCTACTTGTCTTGAATCTAAATTATAGGAATATTTACATAAGCTTATTGTTATTTGCTAAACTCTTGATCATTGTTACTTGGAGTGGGGGGGGGGGATAGGTTAGGTTAGTGTTAAATTAGTGAGTTTAGGTTAGGTTAGGTTAGGTTAGGTTAAGTTACGTTAATATGTTGAATCATCTGATGAAATAAAATGGACCTCTGAATGTTCATTTGACCCATAGCCTATAATAACCTACAATAAAATATAACTCCCGTAAGTACATATCATTAATCAACTTCTAATTACATTATCTCAAAATACTGAGGAAGATCAGGAAATATTTATCATAAAAGTTACATTATTCCCTAAGTCCTGATACAACTATATTTATATCACTCAAGTTAATAATAAAAGTCAGGTAGATATTTTATCTGTATAAGATAAGAGTTAATTAATCTACCTGGCTGGCGTTATACCTGTACCTAGCCTCGTCACCTGAAAACGCGCATCTCTGTGTGTACACCTGTAGAGTTAATGTCTGGTAATGATTGAGTGTTGTACTGTTTGTCAAGGTGTGGATAAGCACGGATGCTCTCTCTCACACACACACACACACACACACACACACACACACACACACACACACACACACACACACACACATGGACATAGTGTAAGCAGGCTGTAATACCACAACACTGGTCTTTGAGGTGTACAAATACCTTTACTTAGCACTGAATACCATGTGAGTCCTTACCTTTATTGATGATGCTACCTGTGTTGTGTCTGGCTGTTAGTGTATGTAGGAGGTGGTCTTCCTTCCTTCCTTCCTTCCTTCCTTCCTTCCTTCCTTCCTGTCCTCCATCCCTCCTTTCTTCCATATTTCCCTTCCTCCATCCTCCCCAACCTCCTCCTCCCTCCTCCTCCCTCCCTCCCTCCCTCCCTCCCTCCCTCCCTCCCACTCCTCCATTCCAATCATGTTATGAATAAGCAATCACTTCACTTGTCGTCTTATTGCTTGTCAACATATGTGTGTTCTGCCAACTGGCTTCTCATGCTGCGCTAAAATGATAAAGGTGATGTGGAATTCGGTTCTGACCCCGTGTGTGTGTGTGTGTGTGTGTGTGTGTGTGTGTGTGTGTGTGTGTGTGTGTGTGTGTGTGTGTGTGTGTGTGTGTGTGTGTGTGTGTGTGTGTGTGTGTGTGTGTGTGTGTGTGTGTGACCCATTATGTATGATAATTTAACCCCTTTGTGTATGATTTAAATCGTTTGTGTATGATGATTTAACCACTTTGTGTATGATAACTAAAGGGTTTAATTCATCGTACTCAAGGGGTTAAGTTTATCGTACTCAAGGGGTTAAGCTAGTTCGTAGGGACTTGGTTATTACACATGCTCAGTTTCCATCTTTGTAACCCACTGAGATCAAGGCGGGTCACTCACCTTATTGATACACTCACACACACACACACACACACACACACACACACACACACACATACACACACACACACACACACACACACATACACATACACACACACACACACACACACACACACACACACACACACACATACACACACACATACACACACCTCAATAACAATCCATTACGACTTTTTAATGTCGATTTAAATATGTTCATTCATTTACAATATTACAGTGACAAATACAGTAACGATGACCTCAGTACATGTATTACAGTCATGAGTACAGTAACAACGACTCTCAAATTATATTAATACAGTGTAAATGACAATCACAATACAAAATTACAATTAAAAGGAATACAGCTACTCTTACAGTAATATAATACAGTAACGCATAAATAAATAATGATCACCTTAGAATAGAATTACACACACGAATACATTATCATAGTTCTTATATTACAGCCACACTTACAGTAATAGCACTAAGGTTACATAAATGGTCCAGTCTTTAATCAAGTAGAACCTGAGGAGGGAGAACGGGATTTAACACTAGGGATTTACTGATGTAATCCCATCATTACTAAATCGCCCCAGGAGACCCCCTGTGGGCAGGAGCCAGCTAGGTGGGTGTTAGGGGTGGTGGTGGTGGTGGTGGTGGGGAGGTAGGTGGTGGTGGTGGTGAGGTGGGGAGGTAGGTGGTGGTGGTGGTGGTTGTGGGTGGTGGTGGTGGGTGGTTGTGGGTGGTGTGGTGGGAGGTAGGTGGTGGTGGTGGTGGTGGTGGGAGGTGGGAGGTAGGTGGTGGTGGTGGTGGTTGGGGGTGGTGGTGATAGGGGTAGGTGGTGATAGGGGTGGTGGTAGGTGGTGATGGGGGTGGTGGTAGGTGGTGGGTGACGGAGTAGTAAGAGGGGCGTTGGCTGTGGTGTATAAGTAGTTAATATGTTTAATTCTTATAGTTGGCACGTGTGTGTGTGTGTGTGTGTGTGTGTGTGTGTGTAATTTGTTTCCGTGTACACATGTGGTTATAGTTATATTGTACACATTGTTAGCTGTAGTGTATACTCTGTCAACTATCACCACACACACACACACACACACACCCACACCCACACCATGATGTCCTAGAATAACTTAAACCACTGTAATTCTTCTCAACATCTTCCTATACCATAACAGTGTGTATATCTGAGCTCAGGTAAAGGTAACTTATATTTTTTTATAGGGAAATACTAGTGTTGTAAGTTAGGTTAGGTTAGGATAGGTTAGGTTAGGTTAGGTTAGGTTAGGTTAGGTTAGGTTAGGTTGGGTTGGGTTGGGTTGGGTTGGGTTAGGATGGGTTGGGTTGGGTTAGGTTGGGTTGGGTTAGGTTAGGTTAGGTTAGGTTGATTTACATTAATTTGCTGTGTTCAGTGGAAGTATTTCCACCATCGGACAGTCCTAATATCACTTATAATGTGTTTCAAGTATTATTTAGTATTTAGTAGTGTCTCATATTCGTAGTTATAATGACTCTCAGTGATGAACCAGTACTGAAATTTCATACATTGTCCATTTTCTTACAATCTTTTTTATTAAATGATAATTCATTAATTGCTTCCATTACTATCCTCCAGTTCCTCATTCAGTCTTATGTGGTTTTCATCAGCGATACTATTACCAATTACAAAACAACTCTTAGTCTGTATAAAGAGTTCGATCCCACCACTGCCACCAAGTTGGATCCGTAGATAATGAACACTATTATACTCCTGCAGATATGACCTGTTGTTGGTTTTGTTTTGGTATACTCAACAGTTAGTTAAATTCATGCTTCAGTAACCACTCTTACATTCTGCTGTCTTTTGTTCATGTTTGACGATTAAATACACGCTACTACATATTGTCAGAGGTTATTTACTGTATATTGTTACTTACAGGACTCGACCGTGACCCACCAATGGGGAAGACACATGGAGGATAAAGGTACAGGTGAGGATGGCCAACGTGTTTCTCCTCCCTGGCAGCTGTGTCAGAACCTCCAAACCCAAGTCACCTATAGCCAACACCACCCTCCTCCTATGACTCCAGAGGGACATAGAATCCCAATAGCGTCTCACATGACCATAAAATTCCGCCAGAAAGTCGGAATCGAGTGTATGACGCTGAATCAGTACTTCGTGTCAGGGAGGACCCAAAACGAACTGGTTACTATTTACTGCCCGAGGACACCAGACGAAGACATAATCAATACTTTCTCTCCCGGATCTGGTGTGACTGGGTGATGACTTCCTCCAGGAGAAAAATTTGGGAAAGATAAGAAAGGCGAGAGGCTGAAAACTCTGCAAGAAGACAAGAAGAGGAAGAGAAGATTAAAGTGAAAGTTGTGGATGAGAAAATTAGAAAACATGAGGAAATTAACAGATCTAAAAACCAAAGAGGAAAACTTAAGTCAAGAGAAACTTATTAGAAGAAGGTGAGGTAATGCAGACAAAGAAGAAGACAGAAGAGAGAGAAAGTATCAAGACAACAAACACGACAGCACCAAAGAGGAATGTTGGCGGACACACCGATCAGTACGTGGAAGGGGTTGAGGTACCTAAGACACCCTCTCGACGAGCTGCGGATTTCAAGCCGGAGTTATAAAGTTTATCAGACGTTTACTGCTGGGGTATGAGGTGAGGAGCCCAGACTCACCCGCCTCCTGGTGACACAACAACCGCCCAAACTGGTGGTGAGTATGTCAACAAGACCCAGAGCTTGAGATTAAAATATATGACACGGAAGAAACATCTGCTGACCGAAAGGTGTCCAACACAGACACCTGTCGGTCAGAGGTGTAATGAAATTAAGAGCACCAAGACGCGGTGCAGGAGGTAAAGTGTTCCTCAGACGACCCAAGTCATCGGCGGTGTTCATAGCGGATCGAAACATTTATGACAACGAAACTCTTCATTTTAGAACCACCTCCAGCCTTCCGAAAGTAATCAAGACTCGACATAACAGGTCATCACCCCTGAGGGAGTCTAAACGTCTCCAGAGCACAAACTCGGCCAACAGCCTCCAGCAATGAGGTCCTCACAACCACCACTGTCTTGAGAACTGAGTCAGGCGGGTCAGGTAGTGAAGGTCCGAAGAGGAGGGAGGAGGAGGAGGAAGAGGAAGGGACATGAATTACACACGGTAGCCATCAGTAAACGAGAAGCGAACCAGCTGCCAGTGAAGCATACAGCATTGAGCCAGCTGCCAGAAGACCCGCGATATGTGAAGAGATTCGGGCTGGAGGGTGGAGGTGTGAGGACTACGGCGAGTCTACCATGACTTGGGGAAGACGGCGAGAGGAGCCATACCTGAAGGGAGATGAGGCGAGAAGGTGCAATGGTGTGAGAGACGGTGATGTGGGGTAAAGGATATTAACGATAATGCCCTGCTCTCCCTAACGCCACCATCTACGGCGAAGTGCAAGAAAACGGCCCTCGGTGAGTAAATGTCTTACGTTCACAGGTGTAGGAGAACGGCCCCATCGGTGAGTATTACGTTTATGTGTCTCAGCCCTCAGACATGATGATCACACCTGATTAATTAGTGTTATCTGAGCACAGAGACTCCTTCAGTAAACCCAGAATATTATCCTGTCCTTCAGGTAATGTTTGGTCTGTAGAAACATAGAGCAATGTAATGTCCTTGTATGATACAGTAATATGTAATTAGCATATATATTAAGTGAAGTCGTTGACTGCAACCAGGTATGAGCTCCTGCCTAAGTTTTTTACAGGAACTACAAAAATTTAAAATTTTAACTGTACCCACTGCTGTACATCACCTCTCCTCCTGCTGTACATCACCTCCTCACTGCTGTGCATCACCTCCTCACGCTGTACATCACTCTCTCACTGCTGTACATCACTCTCCTCGCTGCTGCATCACCTCCCTCACTGCTGCACATCACCTCCTCACTACTGTACATCACCTCCTCACCACTGTACATCACCTCTCCTCTGCTGTACATCACCTCTCCTCACTGCTGTACATCACCTCTCCTCACTACTGTACATCCCTCTCTCCTGCTGTACATCACCTCTCCTCACTACTGTACATCACCTCTCCCCTCCTCACTGCTGTACATCACCTCTCCCTCACTGCTGTGCATCACCTCCTCCTCACTGCTGTACATCACCTCTCCTCACTACTGTACATCACACTCCTCACTGCTGTGCATCACCTCTCCTCACTGCATGCATCCTCTCCTCACTACTGTACTTCCCACCTCTCCTTGCTGCTGCATCCTCTCCTCCTCTGCTGTACTTCACCTCTCCTCACTGCTGTACATCACCTCTCCTCCTGCTGTACATCACCTCTCCTCACTACTGTACATCACCTCTCCTCACTGCTGTGCATCCACCTCTCCTCACTGCTGTACATCACACTCTCCTCACTACTGTACATCACCTCTCTCCTCCTGCTGTACATCACCTCTCCTCACTACTGTACATCCACCTCTCCTCCTGCTGTACATCACCTCTCCTCACTGCTGTACATCACCTCTCCTCACTGCTGTACTTCACCTCCTCCTCCTGCTTCACCTCTCCTCTACCTGCACATCACCTCTCCTCACTGCTGTCTTCTCTCCCTCACTACTGTACTCACCTCTCCTCACTACTGTACATCACCTCTCCTCACTGCTGTGCTTCCTCTCCTCACTACTGTACATCCTCTCCTCACTGCTGTGCATCACCTCTCCTCACTGCTGTACTTCACCTCTCCTCACTACTGTCATCACCTCTCCCTCACTGCTGTCATCACCTCTCCTCACTACTGCCATCACCTCTCCTCCCCTACTGTACATCACCTCTCCTCACTGCTGTACATCACCTCTCCTCACTACTGCACATCACCTCCTTCCTCACTACTGTACATCACCTCTCCTCACTACTGTACATCACCTCCTCCCCTCACTGCTGCACATCACCTCTCCTCACTACTGTCCACTCACCTCTCCTCCCTACTGTACTACCTCTCCTCACTACTGTACATCACCTCTCCCTCTTCTTGTACATCACCTCTCCTCCTGCTGCTTCACCTCTCCTCACTACTGCACATCACCTCTCCTCACTGCTGTCATCACCTCCTCCCCTCTGTACATCACCTCTCCTCACTACTGTACTCCCTCCTCCTCCTCTGTACATCACCTCTCCTCACTGCTGTACATCACCTCTCCCTGCTGTGCTTCCTCCTCCTCACTGCTGTACATCACCTCTCCTCACTGCTGTACATCACCTCTCCTCCTGCTGTACATCCTCTCTCCTCCTGTACATCACCTCTCCCACCACTGTACATCACCTCTCTCACTGCTGTACATCACCTCTCCTCACTACTGTACTTCCCTTCTCCTCACTGCTGTATCACCTCTCCTCGCTGCTGTACATCACCTCTCCTCACTACTGTACATCCACCTCTCCTCACTGCTGTACAACCTCTCCTCCTGCTGTACATCACCTCTCCTCCTGTACTTCACCTCTCCTCACTACTGTACATCACCTCTCTCACTACTGTACATCACCTCCTCTTCTGTACATCACCTCTCCCTCACTGCTGTCATCCCTCTCCTCACTGCTGTATCACCTCTCCTCTTCTGTACATCACCTCTCCTCACTGCTGTGCATCACCTCTCCTCCCTACTGTGCATCACCTCTCCTCACTGCTGTACATCACCTCTCCTCACTGCTGTACATCACCTCTCCCTCCCTTGCTGTACATCACCTCTCTCACTGCTGTACATCACCTCTCCCTCACTGCTGTACATCACCTCTCCTCACTACTGTACATCACCTCTCTGCTGTACATCACCTCTCCCTCACTGCTGTACATCACCTCTCCTCACTACTGTACATCACCTCTCCTCACTATGGCCATCACCTCTCCCTCACTGCACATACATCACCTCTCTCACTACTGTACATCACCTCTCCTCTACCATACTTCACCTCTCTCCTGCTGCACATCACCTCTCCCCTCACTACTGCTTCACCTCTCTCCCTCTGTCATCACCTCTCCTCACTGCTGTACATCACCTCTCACCTGTCCTTCACCTCTCCTCTTCTTCCCACTCCCACCTCTCTCCTCCTGTACATCACCTCTCCTCACTGCTGTATCACCTCTCCTCACTACTGTACATCACCTCTCCTCACTACTGTACATCACCTCTCCTCACTGCTGTACATCCTCTCCTCACTGCTGTACATCCCTCTCCTCACTACTGTACATCACCTCTCCTCCTGCTGTACATCACCTCTCCTCACTACTGTACATCACCTCTCCTCACTGCTGCCATCCACCTCTCCTCCTGCTGTACATCACCTCTCCTCACTGCTGTCTTCACCTCCTCACTACTGTACATCACCTCTCCTCACTGCTGTACATCCTCTCTCCTGCTTGTGCCACCTCTCCTCCTGCTGCTCACCTCTCCTCACTACTGTACATCACCTCTCTCCTCACTACTGTACATCACCTCTCCTCACTGCTGTCTTCCTCTCCTCACTACTGTACATCACCTCTCCTCCTGCCATCACCTCTCCTCACTGCTGTGCATCACCTCTCCTCACTTTCTGTCATCCACCTCTCCTCACTGCTGTCATTCACCTCTCCTCACTGCTGTACATCACCTCTCCTCATTGCTGTACATCCTCTCCTCACTACTGTGCATCACCTCTCCTCACTGCTGTCTTACCTCTCCTCACTCTGTCACCTCTCCTCCTCTGTCATCACCTCTCCTCCCTGCTGCTCTCACCTCTCCCCTGCTGTACATCACCTCTCCTGCTGTACTTCACCTCTCTCACTGCTGTACATCACCTCTCCTCACTGCTGTACATCACCTCTCTCACTACTGTACATCACCTCTCCTCACTGCTGTCCTTCACCTCTCCTCACTACTGTACATCACCTCTCCTCACTGCTGTACATCCTCTCCTCCCTTCTGCTTCACCTCTCCTCACTGCTGTATCCTCCTCACTTACTTCACCTCTCTCACTACTGTACATCCTCTCCTCCTGCTGTACTTCCCTCTCCTCCTGCTGTACATCACCTCTCCTCACTGCTGTACATCACCTCTCCTCCTGCTGTCTTCACCTCTCCTCACTACCATCACCTCTCCTCACTGCTGTGCATCACCTCTCCTCACTACTGTACATCACCTCTCCTCACTGCTGTCATCACCTCTCCTCACTGCTGTACATCACCTCTCTCGTGTGCATCACCTCTCCTCACTGCTTCTCACCCTCCTCTCCACTTACCTCTCCTACTACTTCCACCTCTCCTCCTGCTGTACATCACCTCTCCCTCCTTCCTCCTCACTGCTGCCCATCACCTCTCCTCACTACTGTACTCACCTCTCCTCACTACTGTACATCACCTCTCCTCACTGCCTACCTCCTCCCACTCTGTACATCACCTCTCCTCTGCTGTACTCCTCTCTCCCTGCTGTCTTCACCTCTCCTCCTACTGTACATCACCCTCTCCTCACTGCTGTCTTCACCTCTCCTCACTACTGTACATCACCTCTCCTCACTGCTGTACATCACCTCTCCTCACTTGTACATCACCTCTCCTCCTGTCTTCACCCTCCTCCTCTGTACATCACCTCCCTCACTGCTGTACATCACCTCTCCTCACTACTGTACATCACCTCTCCTCACTACTGTACATCACCTCTCCTCACTGCTGTACTCACCTCTCCTCACTACTGTACATCACCTCTCTCTCACTGTACATCACCTCTCCTCCTACTGTACATCACCTCTCCTCACTGCTACTCACCTCTCCTCACTACTGTATCACCTCTCCTCCTGCTGCTCCCACCTCTCCTCTACTGTACATCACCTCTCCTCACTACTTACATCACCTCTCCTCCTGCTGTACATCACCTCTCCCTCACTGCTGTCATCCTCACTGCTGTACATCACCTCTCCTCACTTGTACATCCTCTCCTCTGCTGCATCCCTCCTCACTCTGTACATACCTCTCCTCACTGCTGTCACTCTCCCTCTGTCATCCACCTCTCTCCTTGTACATCACCTCTCCTCCTCTGTACATCCCTCCTCACTACTGTCATCACCTCTCCTCCACTGTACATCACCTCTCCTCACTGCTGTGCATCACCTCTCCTCACTGCTGTACTTCACCTCTCCCTCACTACTGTACATCACCTCTCCTCACTGCTGTACATCACCTCTCTTCTGTCTCACCCTCCTCCTGCTGTATTCACCTCCTCACTACTGCATCACCTCTCTCCTCTGTACATCACCTCTCCTCCTCTTTACCTCTCCTCACTACTGTACATCACCTCTCCTCCTCTTCCACCTCTTCCTCACTACTGTACATCCCCTCCCCTCCTGCTGTACATCACCTCTCCTCACTACTGTACATCACCTCTCTCCTGCTGTACTCCTCCTCCTGTCATCACCTCTCCTCACTGCTGTACTCACCTCTCCTCACTGCTGTACATCACCTCTCCTCACTCTGCATCACCTCTCTCTGCTGTATCACCTCTCTTCCTCAGGTGCCGTTCTTGTCTCCAAAGGCTTTTATCTTTATATTTTTCCAGTAAATGAATAGCGCCCAGAACCGTGGTTAAGCATGATGGTTAGTGTTGTTGGCGTGTGGTGTGTGTGTGGTTGGTGTTGGTGGCGTGTGTGTGTGTGTGTGTGTGTGAGGTGTGTTTGTGTGTGTGTGTGGTGTGTGTGGTGTGTGTGTGTGTGTGGTGTGTGTGTGTGTGTCGTATAATTTTGGAACATACGAACTTTGGGGCCTGTGGCAGAATAAATTGCCATTATCTTGTGGGGTCGCCCCACACACACACCTCTCTCTCTCTCTCTCTCTCTCTCTCTCTCTCTCTCTCTCTCTCTCTCTCTTTTTTTTTTTTTTTTTTTTGGTATACACAACAGTACCTGATGTGCGATAATTATAGCACTTGGTGTGCACGATAGCACCTGATGTACAGTCGTGAACAGAAGTCCTGTCGCCCGGTGCTGTTCAGCGAACAAAAGATTCAGACTCGCCAGAGGTAGTCGCACTGGTGCATTATTCTGCCTATAATGCTTCGAATTCTGGTCTGAATCTCAGGGTTCGTGGAGCAGCAGAGGGAGTCGACAGGACTCTGTTCACATTTTAACGGTGTACAATCAAAGACAAAGTCGTGCCGCTGTTTTGTCGAAGATTAAATATAACTCTTGAAACATTATGAGAGCCCTACCATAAGGCAGAGCGCACAAAGTTTAAGTCTTGGCATATGTTTTCACAAATTTCACGACGACTTTTGTCTTTCATTGCACAATAGTGACTTACCCTCAGGTGGTCACACAATAAGACATTATTGGTAATTTTTCACTTTAATACGAGAGAGAGGAGAGAGAACAAAGCAGTGGTTAACTAATACAAACATTGTTGTGGTTCACTGCTCAGCCAACACTGTTCTTTGTCAACTACTCACCTGGCGACCTGTGTTCCTGGTGGTGGTGGTGGAACCTACCATGTGTGGTGGTGGTGGTGGAACCTACTTGTGTGGTGGTGGTGGTGGAACCTACCTTGTGTGGTGGTGATGTTGAAACCTACCTTATGTGGTGGTGGAAGCTGCCTTGTGTGTGGTGATGTTTGGAAGCTACCTTGTGTGTAGTGGTGGAACCTACTCTTCGTTGTGGTGATGTTGGAACCTATCTTGTGTAGTAGCGGTGGAACCTACTTTGTGTGTGGTGTTGGAACCTACCTTGTGTGGTGTGAACCTACCTTGTGTGGTGGTGGTGGTTTAGTAGTGTCTTGGTCTGTTTGGTGGTCAGACAGGAGGTCGCTGAAGGAGGGCAGCCTCAGTATTTTATGCCAGTTTGAACGTTTTCTTACACCTTTGGATTTACTGAGACCTTGGCATGTGTGTGGGGTGTGTTTTGTGTCTGTTTAAAACACACACACACACACACCACACACACCAGGGTATACAGAGTGTTTCTGCTAAAGGTGTGTAGTGACCAGGAGTTGCTGTCCTCTGTTATTACAAGTGTTACACCTGTAGTGGTGTAGTGATGAGAACCACTAGCCAGCCACCACCATCACCTAATATTTGAGTCATGAGTACTGTCCCCGGCAGGCAGGTTCTCGTCAAGCAGGTCACTCACGGTCAGACAGGTCCCCGGTAGGCAGGACACGTCAGACAGGTCACCGTCAGGCAGGACCCGTCAGACACCCACCTGACGCGACAAAACCACAACAATCTCCGGAAATAAACAATGTGGAACTCGTTGGCACAAATTAGCCTGACACCAATGTTATGAATATTTACAATGTGTGTAGGAAGCTGTGTTAGTGTATATTTGGATCATGTGAAGATTAGGCACTCCACCTTATTTCACTTTAAGATTAACGAACCTAACGCTAATCAAATACTTACCTGCACTAATCTAACCTAACCCTAACACTAAAATAATTCTTATTTGACCTAACACGACTAACCCCCTAGGTTACATAAAGGTATTTAAGTCATCAGGTGAAATTACCTTGAGGGGGGTGGGAATTTTCAAATGAACTGTTTATGTGTCCCCGTCATCCACACTGCCTCACCCACTACCCCCTCACACACTACCCCCCTCACCCACTACCCCCCTCACCCACACTACCCCCTCACCCACACTACCCCTCACCCCCTCCCTCACCCACACACACTACCCCTCACCCACTGCCCCCTCACCCACCCCCTCACCCACACTACCCCTCACACTACCCCCTCACCCACACTACCCCTCACCCACACTACCCCTCACACACTACCTCCTCACCCACCTGCCCCTCACCCACACCTCCTCACCCACACTACCCCTCACCCACACTACCCCCTCACCCACACCACCCCCTCACCCCTCCCCCTCACCCACACTACCCCTCACCACGCTATTATTAATATGCTAGTTAATTGTATAAGTCTTAGAAAAAATGAGCTATATATTTAGGAAAGAATGTTATTAAAATTACTTCATAGATCCAGGAATTAAACTCATATTTAACATAAGACATTTTAAATTTAATGTTTCAACACCTGAATTTAATAACAATTTAATCTTGGGATTTAAGTCAGAGTGAACACTTAAGAATTTAAAAAATTGTGAAGTATAATAGAAGTGTGTGTGTGTGTGTGTGTTGTTGTGTGTGTGTGTTGTGTGTGTGTGTGTTGTGTGTGTGTGTTGTGTGTGTGTGTGTGTGTGTGTGTGTGTGTGTGTGTGTGTGTGTGTGTGTGTCGTATTTTAAGCGGCTTTACTACTTCAACCATTTCTATGTTACTACAGGAAACTAATTGGATGAATGGGTCGAGCCGATTTGTACCCTTTTAAGAGACGGGCCGATGTGATCATTTTATAATTTATTGTACTGTAGCTTAGGTTAGGTTAGTCCCACAATTCCGACCAATGACTCTTAACCTCCCTTTGTCACGTGCTCCTTCCTTCCCAACCCTCCACACCCTACCTTCCCCTCCACACTCCTTACCCTCCCTCCACACACTCCTTACCCTCCCTCCACACTCCTTACCCTCCCTCCACACTCCTTCCCTACTCCACACTCTTTACCCTCCCTCCACACACTCCCTACCCTCCCTCCCTCCCTACCTCCCTCCACTCCCTACCTCCCCTCCACTCCCTACCCTCCTCCACACTCCCTACCTCCTCCCACTCCTTACCCTCCCTCCCACTCCTTACCTCCTCCCCACTCCCCTCCCTCCCTCCACCTCCTCCTCACCCTCCTCCACACTCCTTACCTCCCTCCACCTCCCTACCTCCCCTCCCACACTCTTTACCCTCCCTCCACACACTCCCCCCTCCCTCCCTCCCTACCTCCCCTCCCCTCCCTACCTCCCCTCCACACTCCTTACCCTCCCTCCACCTCCCTACCCTCCCCTCCCTCACCCCTCCCCTCCCTCCCCCCTCCCTCCCCCTCTTACCCTCCCTCCCACACACACCCCACCTCCCCTCCCTCCCCTACCTCCCTCCCCCCCACCTCCCCCCACCCCACACCCCTACCCCTCCCTCCCACCCCTACCCCTCCCTCCCCTCCCTTACCCTCCCCCACACCCACCCCTACCCTCCCTCCCCTCCCCTACTCTTCCCTCCACACACCCCTACCCCTCCCTCCCTCCCCTACCCCTCCCTCCACACACTCCCCCTCCTCCCACACACCCACCCCTACCTCCCTCCACACTCTTACCCTCCCCCCCACCCCCACACCCCCCTCCCTCCCACCTCCCTCTTCCCCTCCCCTCCCTACCCCTCCCTCCACCTTCCCCACCCTCCCTCCACACTCAACCCTCCCTCCACACCCCACCCTCCCCTCCCCACTCCCCACCTCCCCACACACCACCTACCCTCCCTCCACCTCCCTACCCTCCTCATCTCTCCCCTCCTCCACCTCCCTACCCTCCCTCCCACCACACCCTACCCTCCCCTCCCTCCTACCCTCCCCCACCCACCTACCCTCCCTCCCTCCCTACCCTCCCCCACCCACCCCTACCCTCCCTCCCTCCCCTATCTTCCCTCCCTCCCTACCCCTCCCTCCACACACCCACACCCCTACCCTCCCTCCCCCTCCCTACCCTCCCTCCACACTCTTTACCCTCTCCCTCCCACCCCTACCCTCCCTCCACCTCCCCTACCCTCCCCCCACACCCACACCCCTACCCTCCCTCCACACTCCCTACCCTCCCTCCACACCCACACCCTCCCTCCCCTCCCCCTCCCCTATCTTCCCTCCCCCCACCCTACCCTCCTACACCTCCCTACCCTCCCTCCACACACCACACCCTACCCTCCCTCCACACTCCTTACCCTCCCCCCACACTCCCATACGGCATTAGATGACTCAAACTTTTTATGACTGATAGCAGGACACAACAATGGCCGTAAGAGACTGGGTGTTTCGTAATTCATGAAATGTTTTGAATCCGCAAATTAGGCTGCGCTTCATCGTGTGTTAGGAGGCGCAGTTCCAATGTTGCCAGACTGTATGCACATCTG
>NW_024739210.1:0-28322 GCF_018991925.1 Homarus americanus | reverse complement strand
TCGGTATGCTTCGTTCGGTTACGTATTGCTGGTAGTTTGTCTGAGCACTCCCACCCAAAAGTATCTTCACGGAGAGGATCGATGATTCCACAATGAACACTGTGACTCCTGTTGCTCTCGTAGGGTTGTCAAATCCTTCGTCCGTTATCATATTGTCTCATTTACACTGACCCACAAACTTAATGAATTGACTCAAAAGTAGTTATGTTGCTATCAGTGTAGGTCAGTAGTTAGTCATTATCAGTGTAGGATAGCAGTTGGTCATTATCAGTGCAAGTCAGTAGTCGAGTCATTATCAGTGTAGGTCAGTAGTTGAGTCATTATCAGTGTAGGTCAGTAGTTGAGTCATTATCAGTAGGATAATGGTTCAGTCATATCGTGTAGATCAGCAGTTGAGTCTTATCAGTGTAGGTCAGCAGTTGAGTCATTATCAGTGTAGGTCAATAGTTAGTCATTATCAGTGTAGGTCAGGTGTATTTTTGAGATTTTTACATGATCATGTTTTGTTTTAACTCATCAGACAGTTCATAAAGTTGTCTGAATATCAGCTTTATAAATCCTTTTATATTTATATATGTAAATAGAAATATTCTCACTAAATCTTCCAGTGTAAACAACATTGTGGCCTAAAATTTATATATACCAGAGATAGACATTAATGAGACATGGATTTTCAACGTTCAACTTGTTTCAATGTTTAATCTTCACAGTAACAAGCATCGTAAAACTCATCTCACAAAAGGTACACGAAGATAAATAAACAATCACTCACATGGGGTAAACGGGCCAATAATTCACCCCAAACTTTTCCTAAGTAAGATTCTGAGAGCATCGGTGGCTGATGAAATGAATATCATCTCTAGGAGGACAACAATCATCGAGATCTGTACATACATATATCTGCTTGCTACTCCTGAAGTTCTTAATATACGAGTAACCCCACACCAATCATCTGCCCCAATCTCACTTCATCTTAACTACAGTTCCAATAAACATACAAACATCAACACATCAACATATTTTTTGCATCTCATTATTTTATATATATATATATATATATATAAATTTTTTATATTATTTCTTATTTATATCAAGAATTTGTCGTATTATCCTCGTGGGGCCTGGAATATACTTCATGTAGGTATACTTCATGCTGAGTATACTACATGCTATAATGGCTCCTGTTTCATCAACAGAAAGATTATACAAATGGAGTTAATTACATATGATTCCATACATAATCATCCCTTGTAACTTTCCACGAGCTATGAGGAGTCATCTTGATGGCATCTGGTCAGCACCCTTCCTTATAAGGTGTGGCAGAGACAGCTAGGTCAGCATTTGAAAGTCCGGGCGCTCAGACTTTGACGCCTAGGGCGACCTCTCCCTCAACCTCACATAGAAGGATGTCTTTAAACGGGTCTATTTACATAGCCTCCATCATTCTCTTAACACTCATAGTTACAGTAAGTTACAGTTGATTTACACTTTGAGAATCTTAGTTGTTCCTCAATAAATGGATAATAACAATAACAACGGTTTGCTACTAATACCCAATAAAATATAAACATTCCACCTAGTTAAATTACCAGAACCTTACAGTTAACAGGTCCAAGAACAATGCTAATTATATTTCATGCTGGTATACTTCATGCTGTGTGTTACTTCGTGCTGGTATACTTCACTGAGTATACCCTGCCTGAGTATACTTTATGCTAAAGTATATTTCATGCTGAGTATACTTCCTGCTGGTATACTACATGCTGGTATACTTCATGCTGAGAATTCCTACGTACTGAGTATACTAATACTGAATATACTTTAATGCTGAGTATAACTACACTGGTATACTTCCTGCTGAGTATACTACATGCTGCCAATAACAAATGTGGAGTTGCTAAGTGAACTTAACAGAGTAAACCTCACACTGAAGTAAACTACACTGGTATAAAAAAGCTAAGTAACTTAATGCTGAGTATACTTCCATGCTGGTGTACTACGTGGCACAGTTGTGACTAAATCGCACAGAGTATACTACATTAACTGAGTATACTTCATGCCGAGTATACTTCATGCTGAGTATACTCACGCTGGTGTGTACAACTGGCAGTATACTACATGCTGGTATGCTACATGTGGGTGTATAATAACAATATACTACATGCTGAGTATACTACATGCTGAGAGTATACTTCATGATGGTATACTTCATGCTGAGTATACTTCATGCTGAGTATACTTCATGCAGTACTACATGCTGAGTATACTACATGCTGAGTATACTTCATGCTGAGTATACTTCATGCTGAGTATACTTCATGCTGAGTATACTTCATGCCGAGTATACTTCATGCTGAGTATACTACATGCAGTCTATACTTCATGCTGAGTATACTACATGCTGAAATATGCTTCATGCTGAGTTTACCATGCTGAGTATACTACATGCCGAGTAATACTCAGCAAGTATACTCAGTGAAACCATTTCACCTACATGCTATTCTTCATGCTAGTATACTTCATATGAGTATACTTTATGCTGAGGATATTAAATGAAGTCAAAGTTGAGATCAATGGCGAGTTTACCTGCTAAATAATGCTGACCTGGACCCACTATATGTTCTGGGTCCGTTATATCTTTATTCCTTTGTGTCCTCCTCAGCCTCCCTCCTCCCTCTCCCCTCCTCAGCCCCCTCCTCCCCAGCCCCCCCCACACCCCTTCCTCTCAGCCCCTCCTCTCTCCTCCTCATCCCTACCCCTCCCCTCCTCTGAAAGATTGAAACGCCCCAAGTTCAGATCTTCTGCACTACACACACAGTTCTGGTTTATAGTGTCAGGTTTTATCGTTCTACCACCATAACATTATAGTGTCGGCATTGTCTCAACACAAAACATACACCACCACATCTTACTCTGTCATATCACCACAAGCTCTCTCTCTCTGTAAACCACCATTAAAAAAAGCGAGTAAATTATCTTTGTATATTAATTTATAATATATTTCTGTTATAAAACTCTTTGTATGATAATAATATGAAGCCCGACAATCGTAAACTAAAAATCGAGGGTTTTTTTAATTATTTTTGAGGAGGACTGGGAGGAATGGGAGGAGGAGAGGAGCCAGGAGGGGAATGGGTAGGGAGGGAAGGAGGAGGGAAGAATCAAAAGCGACACACAATGAGTTTTCAGTTGAGTGGAAAATATTATTCACAATCATGATTTTTTTTTCTTTTGGTTTTAATGTTGTTTTTTTATCTCAGGACTTGAAAGCCGCGAGGATAACAATGACTGTGTGTGTGTGTGTGTGTGTGTGTGTGTGTGTGTGTGTGTGTGTTTAGGAAGGGGGAGTCCCTTGTTTATGTATTTCCATTGTTTGTGTCTTGTTTGTGTGTGCATGTTTGTGTATGTGTTATAGGTAAATGTTTGCATTTATTTTTGGTTTATTGTTTGCGTATGTTATTGAGGAAGATAAACACCTGTCAGGACAACACAAATGACCTTAAATTACCATCACAAACTACTATGTTTATACAGCACCAGATGACGTAATAGTGCGAAAAGAACATTGAATGTATATAATTGTTCCAGGTAACGACAGTGAACAAAAAGTGTTGATCATATTAACAGTAAGGTACATGACAAAAAGTGAGTCTGTGTTTATCAGATAAGCTTCTGCCCACCCCCCACCCCCACAACCATTTCCTCTCTTTTAATTACACGCTACCTAACACACACACACACACACACACCTCACACAAGCTTGGTAAGAGCTTGACCAATATTTCTTTTTTCTAAAAATGTCAGTCATCCGTTAATCTTCAAATTTAATCAAAATTTCCAAGATGTTTCCTTTTAGGCCCAGATTTTTCGCTTATATTATAAAAAATTTTTTAGTCTACGAGGTTTGTTGGTATGAAACACATCTGCCCGTATTATTAAACAACATCTTCTTGAAGAGTGTGGTCGCTGTCAACTGAGTTTTAAAACTAAATGAGTCTCTGAGGGACACCGCAGGACAGTACTTAACGGTGGTGTGGCGGTAAAATGAACTAATTCCAATATTATAAAGTAATTTACTGGAACTGTGATGATAATTAAAAAGAGGCAGAAGCTACGTTCAAACAGTACTGTAATCCATATTTATAAAACAAAAGAAGTATGCCTGTGTGTTTGTGTGTGTGTAGGTGTGTTCGTGTGTGTGTGTGTCATCACGAGAATTCCGGAACATTTTACCGATCTAGAAATGGTGATGGAGGTGCATATGTAGTGATGATGGATGGTATTATAGGTAGTGATGATGGATGATGATGATGTTATATGTAGTGATGATGGATATTGTTATATGTAGTGATGATGGATGATGATGTTATATGTGATGATGGGTGGTGTTATATGTGTGATGATGGGTGGTGTTATATGGTGATGATGGTGGTATATGTAGTGATGATGGATGGTGTTATATGTAGTGATGATGGATGGTGTTATATGGTGATGATGGATGATGATGTTATATGTAGTGATGATGGATGTTGGTTAAATGTAGTGATGATATGGTGTTATATGTAGTGATGATGGATGGCGTTATATGTAGTGATGATGGATGGTGTAATTTGTAGAGATGATGGATGATGTTATATGTATTGATGATTAGACAATAAAATAATAAGTTTAATGCTAAAAAATATACTTTGCTATATACCGTTGTAGTGAAAACATGGTGGAAACTATACACACCGTTAATGAAACTATTGATGGAAAAGTTTTGGGGACTGAACAGTGAGAGACAATGTGAGCCCGGAGGGTGGCGTCTCTACTGTTGCCTGAGGGATGAGCGCCCGAGGGCGGCGATTCTTAGTGTTATATAAAGAGAAATACTAATGAAAGACAGCGAAGGATCTGAACAAGTAATGGGAAACTTCACTTACAAAAACAGAAAATCAAGATAATACCAATAAGAGACGTAATTCATGCTTAGACACTTACTGAATAGATTGAGTCATGCCGAGGACTGACTACAGATCATGTTAGTTGGGGCATATTTTCTTACGTTTCTTCGTCAATAACCAAAGGGATGTACGTCTTGTGTGTTGACGTGTCCATGAGGTAACGTTGGGTATGTGATTAAACTTACTTGTTGTGGCGTCGTAACATATCAATAACGTGCTAATCTCTACAGGTGTTTTTAGATAACTGGCGAGGTTGAAGTAAGGCATCACGACTTGAACCTGAGGAGAGAAGCATTAGATGAAGAGTCTATGTTGTGAGTACCTTGACGATGATCAGAGTAGGTGCCCGCCATGTAGTCCCGTCGTGTTCGCTGATGTAGCCCTTGTCCTGCCATGTAGCCCTGTCGTGTCCTGCCATGTAGCCCCGTCGTGTCTCGCCATGTAGCCCTTGTCACCCCATGTAGCCCGTCGTGTCCTGCCATGTAGCCCCGTTGTGTCTTCTGCCCCAGCCCGTCCCGCCACAGCCCTGTCAAGTCCTGGCCATGTAGCCCCGTCGTGTCCTGCCATGTAGCCCTGTTGTGTCCTGCCCTGTAGCCCCGTCGTGCCCTGCCCAGGTGGTGAGTACTAGTAGTAGGGGAGGGGTACTAGTAGTAGGGGAGAGTACTAGTAGTAGGGGAGGTGTAAGTACTAGTAGGGAAGATGATGAGTACTAGTAGGAGGTAAGGAGTACTAGTAGTAGGGGAGGTGTGGGTACTAGTACTAGGAAGATGATGAGTACTAGTGGTAAGGAGTGAGTACTAGTGGTAGGAGGTGTGAGTACAGAAGAAGATGATGTACTAGTGGTAGGGGTGATCAGTACTAGTGGTAGGGGAGGTGGTATAACTAGTAGTAGGGAAGTGGGAGTACTAGTAGTAGGGGAGGTGATGAGAGTAGTAGAAGGAAGCTGATGAAAACAGCAAGGAGATGATGAGTACTAGTAGTAGGGGAGGTGTGATACTAGTAGTAGGGGAGGCATGAGTACCAGGGGAGGGTGAGCACTAGTAGTAGGGGAGGTGAGCACTAGCAGAAGGGGAGGTGATGAGTACTAGTAGAAGGGAGAGTGATGAGTACTAGTAGAGGAGTGTGAGTACTAGTAGTAGGGAGTGTGAGTACTAGTGTAGGAGGTGTGAGTACTAGTAGTAGGGAAGGTGATCAGTACAGTAGTAGGGAGGTGGTGAGTACTAGTAGTAGGGGGAGGTGATGAGTACAGTAGTAGGGGAGTGTGAGTACTAGTAGTAGGAGGTGATGAGTACTAGTAGTAGGGGAGGTGTGAGTACTAGTAGAAGGGGAGGTGATGAGTACTAGTAGTAGAGGTGATGAGTACTACTAGTAGGAGGTGATGAGTACTAGTAGGGGAGGTGTGAGTACTAGTAGAAGAGGTGAAGAGTGGCACTTAGTAGTAGGAGGTGTGAGTACTAGGGAAATAGGAGAGGTGAAGAGCACTCAGTAGAGGTGTGAGTACTAGTAGTAGGGGAGGTGTGAGTACTAGTAGTAGGGGAGGTGATGAGTACTAGTAATAGAGTGTGAGTACTAGTAGTAGGAGGTGTGGAGTGCTAGTAGTAGGGGAGGTGATGAGTACTAGTAGTAGGGGAGGTGTGAGTACTAGTAGTAGGGGAGGTGATGAGTACTAGTAGTAGGAGGTGTGAGTACTAGTAGTAGGAGGTGAGTGCAGTAGTAGGGGAGGTGGAGTACTCAGTAGTAGGAGGTGATGAGTACTAGTAGTAGGGAGGTGATGAGTACTAGTAGTAGGAGGTGTGTGTACTAGTAGTAGAGGAGGCTAAGGAGCACCAGTAGTAGGAGGTGATGAGTACCCAGCAGTAGGGGAGGGTGTGAGTACTAGTAGTAGGGAAGTGTGAGTACTAGTAGTAGGAGGTGTGAGTACTAGTAGTAGGGGAGGTGTGAGTACTAGTAGTAGGGGAGGTGATGAGCACTAGTAAGGGGAGGTGTCAGTACTAGTAGTAGGGAGGTGTGAGTACTAGTAGGGGTAGGTGATGAGTACTTAGAAAGAGGTGAGGTCTGAGTACTAGTAGTAGGGAAGTGGTGTGAGTAGTAGGGGAGGTGTGAGTACTAGTAGTAGGGAGAGGTGATGAGTACTAGTAGAAGGAGGTGTCAGTACTAGTAGTAGGGGAGGTGTGAGTACTAGTAGAGGGTAGGTGATGAGTACTAGTAGTAGGTGAGGTCTGAGCACTAGTAGTAGGAGGTGTGAGTACTAGTAGAAGGGTGAGGTGATGAGTACCAGTAGTAGGAACTGGTGAGTACTAGTAGTAGGAGGTGGAGAGTACTGAGTAGAAGGGAGGTGATGAGTACTAGTAGTAGGGGAGGTGTGAGCCTAGTAGAAGGGTAGGTGATGAGTACTATAGTAGGTGAGGTCTGGAGTACTAGGGGGAACTGGTGAGTACTAGTAGTGGGGAGTGAAGAGTACTGGTAGAAGGAGGTGATGAGTACTAGTAGAGGTGTGAGTACTAGTAGTAGAGTGTGAGAGTACTAGTAGAAGGAAGGTGGATTAGTACCAGTAATAGAGGTGTGAGTACTAGTAGTAGGGCAGGTGAGTACTAGTAGTAGGAGAGGTGATGAGTACTAGTAGAAGGAGGTGATGAGTACTAGTAGTAGGGGAGGTGTGAGTACTAGTACTAGGGAGGTGTGAGTACTAGTAGTAGGGGAGGTGTGAGCACTAGTAGTATGGGAGGTGATGATTACTAGTAGAGGGGAGGTGAAGTGGTACCAGTAGTGGGAGGTGTGAGTACTAGCAGGAGGAGGTGGAGTACTAGTAGTAGGGGAGGTGTGGTACTAGTAGTGGGGAGGTGTTGAGTACTAGTGTGGGGGAACATGTGAGACTAGTAGTGGGGTGATCAGTACTAGTGGTGGGGAGGTGTGAGTACTAGTAGGGGGAGGTGATGAGTACTAGTGATGGGGAAGTGTGAGTACTAGTAGTAGGGGAGGGTCAGTACTAGTAACAGGGGAGGTGATGCGTACTAGTAGTAGGGGGGTGATCAGTACTAGCTGGGGAGGATGGTGAGTACTAGTAGTGGGAGGTGATGAGTACTATTAGAGGTGATGAGTACTAGTAGTGGGGAGAGTGTGAGTACTAGTAGTGGGGAGGTGGTGCTGAGCAGAAGGGGAGGTGATGGTACTAGTAGTAGGGGTGGTGCTAGTAGTAGGGGAGGTGATCAGTACTAGTAGCAGGGGAAGTGGTGAGTACTAGTAGTAGGGAGGTGTGAGTACTAGTAGTAGGGAAGTGGTGAAAGAGATGATATTTGAAGTTAAACAATAAAATTCCAAAATGGCGGATGAAGCTTCGACCAATCAGAATACGTTTCGGTCATAATGATATTAGAACTTTGTTGTCTCTCGCCAATGACCTCTGACAATAATCATGATTGTGTTATAGTAATGGAATGAATTTTTATGAGTTGGCAATAAAACAAAAGCATAAATGGGTTTTAAATTGTCATTAAAACTGTGGATACTATACAGAGATGATGTGCAACTCGTGTCATATTAACATGGATGTGTTATTAAGAGAACTACGTCAATATTTTTGGATTTGTTATCATTATTTTCATTCTGTTCGTCTAGTTTTCATCTTGTTTCTCCATCTCTCCGTGAGACATTTACCACTCAATATGTTAAATATTTTTTGTTATATTTTCGCGTAAACTTAATACCTTTTTCTTCCCCATACACATCAGGTTCCCTCGCTGAAGCTTCACTTTTGAAAATTCCTACGAGACGGCGGGAAAACACGCCGTCGACAGGCTTTGTGGACGAGTGATCCCTGCTGATCGAACCCTCTCTCGTTGCCTTCTGACCTCTCTTATACTTACCCCGGTGCCTACTCTAGTCTGTTTGTTATATTGTGATCGTTTCGTTTCGTCTAAATTTCTAACTCTAATGGGGAATGAAATAAATTATGAATAATAAACGACTCAGATAACAATGCGATTGTAATACAGCAAAATGACAATATGATGATATCGCTGGAGGTTAGGAGGATATACCGAACAGGAAATTCCATTAGGTTCTGCCAGCCAGTGGTAGCGCGTCAAGAAAGTGGTGAGGCAGAAGTACTGACGTATACCATCACAGGGTGTGCTCGCTCCTCCTGCTGGTGATGTCTGTCAGAAAACTCCAGTATCCTCGTCTCTTCCGTCGTAACATACACTGGCTGATACAGGGGCCCGGGGCAGTTTCTCTGATTGTATGACCTACGAGATTGTACTGGCAGATTGTTGGTCGTCAGGGAGATCTCAGTAAACCAGGATCAGCTCGTCATAAGATTTACTATACTGTAGAAGAATAAGATCAGGACGACGCTTGAGCCAACGGTGGGTGAACGGGTGCTGCTGCAGGGAAAGACATAATCGTTATTGGAACACTGATTAAAATAATGAAGATAAAAACATAGGTAAAATATTTGTCGAGATCAATCAGATGAAAGTAGTCTATATTGATTTTTTTTCAAAGTTTGGAAAATAAATTAAGCGCGTCGTGAGATTGACAGAACATCGAAGATTGGAAAAACAGCGAAGAGTCCCGTGAAAGGACATGTTAACTAAGACTGATTTCGAAAGCTTCTGATATATGTCAAGAAAGTTGCTGGACGAATGGGTGGGGAGTACAGTGTGCCCTGAGTGAACAGTGGTGAAGAATGTCAAAAAACAAGTATTGCATTGGAGGTCATATCTAAGGACTGGCTCTGTAAAACTGTGTGTATGAAGCACAGTAAGGGTTGTATACAGGAGTTAGTACAGTTAGGTTGTGTACAGAGAAACAGTCTAGGTTGTGTACAGGAGGTGAACAGTGAGGTTGTACAGTGTGAGGTACTACAGTTAGGTCGTGCAGTGTGAGGTGTTACAGTTACATGACAGTGTGATGTAGCACATAGGGTTGTGTACAGTGTGAGGTAGAACAAGTAGGGTTGTGTACAGTATGAGGTAGTACAGTTAGGTTGTTACAGCACAGTTAGTTAACAGGAGACTGAGAGACGTGGTGATGTATGGCAGAAAATGACGTAACAGAAAATAGATTATCATGGTTTGAGAAGCTCGGTGGTAGTATGAGTGGATTATATTATATAAAGATAATAATATGTCGTATTTTTATTTACCGTAGAGTTCGATACCTCACACTGTTACTTACAGGAGATTATGGCGTATCTGAAGTTCACCCACCACTCGACATTCCATGATTTATACTTGATAAATATGATTTTCATGAATTCATTTAATTTTCAACATCTATCTCAGTTATTGTTATACTTCAGTCATTACCTTAAATAATAAGATAGATCACAGATACGGGCAGATAATTGCACTTACATTTATTTGTCAAGTCTCCACAATGATTTACAATTTGCATGGATATATGATTCACTCACGTTCACGCTGTAATAAAATTAATCTTCTAAAAAGAGGAATTTCAACCTGGGGACACATATGTGATTTCCCCATGTGGGTATGACTAACAGAGCCTTATTCTTCAAGGATACATTTACTGCCAGCCTGATTGCTGACAAACCCAGGCTTCATCACAAGAACTTCTTTCCATGGCCATAACAACAAAGGTACCTGGTTAATATGTCTCGGACAGTCACTGTAGACGGGTGTCGCAGAGAGAACTGGTAAGCGTGTCTTGAATTAACCATTTAGTTGCAATAGATCAGCCTGGATTAGTCTGTCGCAACCAGGCTTCCACACCCTGATATTTCCACGAAAACAAAACCTAGGTTAACACACACTTAGTCTGTGTCGATCACACACCAGATGGGTGTCTGCAGGAGAACTCTGCAAGCGTGAAATAATTAACCATTTACTGTAGGTTAGATAGACCAGCCTGGATTGCTTCTTGTCGCAACCAGTTATCCACACGTCATATTTCCACGGGGATAACAACCTAGATAACACGTTATCTCGTGTCGACGACGGTTCACAGACGAGTGGTTGTGGAGGACTTGTGTGTGTGGAATCCCACCCTTTCAGGAGGGAAACGATGGAGACGACTCTCTTAACCAACCCATGGCTCAGGGATACTACTTAAAATGAGGTTTATGGGTATGAAGGATGAACAGTACAACACTGTTTACTGCTCACCCCTAACGGCTAACATACCTAATTGAAAAATACATGTCCCAGTTAAAATACTCGCCGGGCGTCTTATGTCTAGTAAAACAAACTTTGGAGTTGGTTGCGTGGTAAGCCTAACGCAACCCATGACATAGATTATAAACAAACACATCACAGATAAAGAAGATGGCGCCACAAAGACAAACAGCCAATACCATTAAGTCAAATTTACGTAATCTAGTTTACATTTGGTTGCAGAGAGTATGCCGGAGTATATGGCGGTATATTAGCTGGGCCCTCGTCTGTCTGGATTGTATTGTGTTGAGAGTATAGCCGGAGTATGTGCCGGTGCTACTAGCTGGTCTGCCTCTGTCTGTCTGTTATACTGTGTTGGAGAGTATGTCGGAGTATGTAGGTATATTAGCTATTCGTTTCTGTCTGGGTTATACTGTGTTGAGAGATGCCGTGAGTATGCTGTATACTAGCTGGTCTGCCTCTGTCTGGGTTATACTGTGTTGAGAGTATGCCGGGAGTATGTGCCGGTATATTAGCTGGTCTGCCTCTGGTTCGGGTTATACTGTGTTGAGAGTATGCTGAGGCGCCGGCATAATAGCTGGTCTGCTCTGTCTGCTATACTCTGTAAGCTGGAGAGCATGCCGAGCATAAAAGCGGTATATTAGCTGGTTCGCCTGTCTGTCTGGTTTATACTGTGTTGAGAGTATGTCGGAGTATGTGGCGGTATATTAGCTGGTCTGGCTTCTGGTCTGTCTGGGGTTATACTGCGTTGAGAGTATGCCGGAGAATGCCGGCATACCAGCTGGTCTGCCTCTGTCTGGGGTTATACCGTGTTGAGAGTATGCCGAGTATGGGTGGGTATAATAGCTGGCCCGTTTCTGTCTGTCTGGGTTATACTGTGCTGAGAGTATGCCGAGTATGTGGCGGGTATACTAGAAGGCTGGTCTGCCTCTGGTCTGGCTTGGGTTGTACCAGCTGGAGAGTAGCCGGAGTATGGCGGTATACCATTGGTCTGCCTCTGTCTGTCTGGGGTTATACTGTGTTGAGAGTATGCCGGAGTATGTGCTGCATAGCTGGTTCGGTTTCTGTCTGTCTGGGTTATACTGTGCTGAGAGAGTATGCCGGAGTATGTGGCGGTATATTAGCTGGTCTGCCTCTGTCTGGGTTATACTGTGCTGAGAGTATGCCGGAGCATGTGGCGGCATATTAGCTGGTCTGTCTCTGGTTCGTCTGCTGCTACTGTGCTGGAGAGTATGTCGGAGTATGTGGCGGTATATTAGCTGGTCTTTGCTGGTCTTTCAATTGTCTGGTTATACTGTGCTGAGAGTATGCCGGAGTATGTGGTGGTATACAGTTGGTCTGCCTCTGTCTGTTCTGGGTTATACTGTGTTGAGAGAAGCCGGAGTATGGGCGGTATATTAGCTGGCTCGTTCCCCGTCTGTCTGGTTATACTAAAGCGAGAGTATGTCGGAGTATGTGGCGGTATATTAGCTGGTCTGCCTCGTTCGTCTGGGTTATACTTCTGTGTTGAGAGTATGTCGGAGCATGTGGCGGTATATTAGCTGGTCTGCCTCTGTCTGGGTTAGTACTGTGTTAAGAGTATGTCGGAGCATGTGGCAAGTATATTAGCTGGTCTGCCTCTGTCTGGGTTAATACTGTGTTGAGAGTATGTTTGGGAGCATGTGGCGCATATTGTTAGTCTGCCTCATTCATGCTACATACCGAGCTGAGAGTATGTCGAGCATGTGGCGGCATATTAGCTGGCCTGCCTCATGTCTGGGTTATACTCTGTTGAGGGCATGTCAGAGTGTGGCGTATATTAGCTGGCCTGCTCTGTCTGGGTTATACTGAGTTGAGAGTATGTCGGAGTATGGCGGTATATTAGCTGGTCTGCCTCTGTCTGCTTGCTTGCTATACCGTGTTGAGAGGCTGCCGGGCATGGCGTACATGAAGCTGGTCTGTCTCTCGTCTGTCTGGGTTATACTGTGTTGAGAGTATGTCGGAGTATGGCGGGTATATTAGCTGGTCTGGTCTTCTTGTCTGTCTGGGTTATACTGTGCTGAGAGTATGTCGGAGTATGGCGGTATACACCGGGCCTGCCTCTGTCTGGGTTATACTGTGTTCAGAGTATGTCGGAGCATGTGCGGCGGTATATTAGTCAGTCTGCTCTGTCTGCTATACTGTGTCTGGCATGTCGGAGCATGTGGTGGCATTAGCTGGTCTGCTTCTGTCTGGGTTATACTCGCTGTGTTGATGCAGGCGTCGGAGTATGGTGGCGGTATATTAGCTGGTCTGCCTCTGTCTGTGTTGGGTTATACTGTGTTGATGAGTATGTCGAGTATGGCGGTATATTAGCTGGTCTGCCTCTGTCTGTCTGGGTTATACTCGTGTTGGAGAGGCGTCGGAGCATGTAAGGTATATTAGCTGGTCTTCGCTCCTCTGTCTGGGTTATACTGGTGTTGAGAGTATGCTGGAGTATGTGGCGTATATTAGCGGGTCTGGCTCCGTCTGCCCTCGGTTATACCTGTGGTGTTGAGAGTATGCCGGAGTATGTGGCGGTAATAGCTGGTCTGCTCTCTGTTTGTCTCGGTTATACTGCCTCAATGTCACTATTTTTCCCACGTAATCTTTGGGACTTCACACACACTTTACGCCATCATAAACACGACGAAGAATACTATGTCCACATACAACAGAGACCAACCTTAATGGGAGAAAGGTTGAGGTAGACTTAATGGGAGGAGGAGGTTGGAGGGGTGAGGTGTGGGGAGGAGGGGGAGGGGTGAGGTGGGAGGAGGGGTGGGGGGTGGGGTGGTGGGGAGGGAGGAGGTGGAGGTGAGGGGTGGTGGGAGGATGGTGTGGGGGGTGAGGTGGGAGGAGGTGTGGAGGGTGAGGTGGTGGAGGAGATGGTGGAGGGGTGAGGTGGTGGAGGAGGAGGTGGAGGGTGAGGGGTGGTGGAGGATGGTGTGGAGGGTGAGGTTTGTGGTGGAGGAGGTGTGGAGGGTGAGGGGTGGTGGAGGAGATGGTGTGGAGGGTGAGGTGTGGTGGGAGGAGATGGGTGGGAGGGGTGGAGGTGGTGGAGAGATGGTGTGGGAGGGTGAGGTGTGGTGGAGGAGAAGGTGGGAGGGTGAGGTGTGGGGAGGAGATGGTGTGGAGGGGTGATGGGGTGGAGGAGATGGGGGAGGGTGAGGTGTGGTGGGAGAAGGAGGGGAGGGTGAGGTGTGGGGAGGATGGTGTGGAGGGTGATGGGTGGGAGGAGATGGTGGGAGGGGAGGGTGTGGAGGAGATGGTGGAGGGGTGAGGTGTGGTGGAGGAGATGGTGAGGGGTGAGGCGTGGGGGAGGAGATGGTGGGAGGGGGGAGGTGGGTGGAGGAGAGAAGGTGGGGAGGGGAGGTGTGGTGGGAGAGATGGTGGAGGGTGATGGGTGGTGGAGATGGTGTGGAGGGGTGGGTGAGGTGGAGAAGGAGGTGTGGGAGGGTGAGGTGGTGGAGGATATGGTGTGGAGGGTGATGGGTGGGGAGGAGATGGTGTGGAGGGTGAGGTGGTGGGGGAGGAGGTGGAGGGTGGGGTGTGGTGGAGGAGATGGTGTGAGGGGTGAGGTGTGGTAGAGGAGAAGGTGTGGAGGGTGAGGTGTGGTGGAGGAGATGGTGGGAGGGTGATGGGTGGTGGAAGAGATTGTGGAGGGTGAGGTGGTGGAGGAGGAGGTGGAGGGTGAGGTGTGGTAGAGGAGATGGTGTGGGAGGTGAGGTGGTGAGGAGATGGTGGAGGGTGAGGTGTGGTGAAGAATTGGGATGGAGGGTGAGTGTTGGTGGTGGAGAAGATGGAGTGGGAGGAGGTATGATGGGAGAGGACCTTCAAGGAGGAGGAGAAGTCACCCGACCTTAAGAATAAAGTAATAAGACTGATAAATAATTTCGCGTTACTTTATTATAAAATTGATATTAATTTGGTAATATCTTCACAATGGTTTATCCAGCCATCAGTGTTGTCCAGCCTCGTGTCCATGTGAATTTCCCCAGACTGACCTCCTGCCTCATCTTCTTAGAGTCTAAAGTAAACGATATTTCTTATCACCGGCGGGAATTACAAAGTCCATTGCTGATGGTTATCTTTATTTTCTTTATTTAGTTTGAATAGTTAATTAAATCTGAGGTTTTACAGTACCCTGCCGCGTTTATATGTTCGGCTGGGACAGGTCTGGTGTCGCGTTAATGAATCGGTGGTAATCCTACTCTCCTACTGAGTGATAAAGACTATTCTTGCGTATCTAGATCGGTGAAAGATCGTTAGTGACATATTTAACTATATCTTTGTCTTCAAATGTCTAGATTAGATTTGGGGTGATTTTACTGAACTTTCCTTCATTATCAGTTGTTTGTTGTCTGTCACTCAGCAGGACACAACAGTAAGGAGGAGGAATTAATAGTGGTGCCTTAAGGACGCTAAGAAACATCCATGAAACATGACTGACACACACACACACACCTCCCTCGCCTGTGTCTCACCGGGTGTTGTCAGGCACTTGAGTCTCCCCCGCCCCTGTGAGGCTTCTCCACTGATTGATCTTCCTCCACAAATGTTGGAGAGCAAAGATGGAGGAAGAATAGGAACTTAGTTCTTTACATACGAGTATATCTCTGGTCCCGGTTGTACAGAGACAGTATCATCTACAGTATTACCAGGAAGCAAAGCCACCACAAAGGACCAGTGAAAATAGTGCCTCCTGCCAAAGTACCAGTAGGGGCCATGCCACCTACAAAAGTACCAGTAGAAATAGTGCCACCCACAAAGTACAGGGGGCCAGTGCCACCCACAGAGACCAGTGTGAGATAGTGCCACCACAAAGGACCAGTAAATAGTGCCCACAAAAGTACCAGTAGGGCTCAAAAGGACCAGTGGGGAAGGCAGCCACTCACAGGACACAGTGTAGGGGCCAGTACCCACAAAAGTACCAGTGAAGCCAGTGCCACCTGCAAGAGGACCAGTGTAGGGGCCAGTGCCTGCCAAAGCACCAGTGAAGCCAGTGCCACCTACAAAAAGGACCAGTGAGGCCAGTGCCACCTACAAAAAGTACCAGTAGGGGCCTGCCTTGCCAAAGCATAGGGGCCAGTGCTCCTGCCAAAAGTGCACCAGTGAGATAAAGCACCTACAAAAGTACCAGTGTAGGGGCCAGTGCCACCTGCAAAAGGACCAGTGTAGGGGCCAGTGCCACCTACAAAAGTACCAGTGTAGGGGCCAGTGCCACCTGCAAAAGGACCAGTGTAGGGGCCAGTGCCACCTGCAAAAGTACCAGTGTAGGGCCCAGTGCCACCTACAAAAGTATAATAACTAGAACCATCTTATTGACACATTTAACTGATAAAATACTGTAAACAAATCGTCCGTATCTTCGTCAACCTTAAATCAACTATAATAACCAAAGGATATAAATTTACTTTTACAAATAACCAACAAATCGGACCACAAAACGACACTACAGTAGACAGCGTTCCAGATAACTTTATATCACCGCTGACGGCCAGAACACTCACTGGGTCCGGCCAGAGTGTTAAAAGTTAGATGAAAATAGACTCGGTGGTAAGGAAAGAGGATTTAGTCTTCTACAAGTAATTTATATGGACGTGTTGGTCAGGGTGGAAACAAATTGGGTTGGTGGCGAGAAAGTTGACTGGGCTTAAGGGAATGAATATTAAAGAGATTTAGACGGAAACGTGATATGAAAATGTCGAAATTCCACAGAACTAAGAGAGTTAAATGGACTGTGATAAATGCAGTAATATATATTTAGTTTGGTTATTTTTGACATTTGTGTAGGTGAGTGAATGTGACAGTATCTACCTTGAGCAGGGCAGTGTAGAAGTTTTGTGTGTCAGTATTCAGGTGTAGTGTGTCATTGTAGAGGTGTAATGTGTCAGTGTAGAGGTGTAGTGTGTCAGTGTATAGGTGTAGTGTGTCAGTGTGGAGGTGTAGTGTGTCAGTGTGGGGGTGTAGTGTGCCATTGTAGAGGTGTAATGTGTCAGTGTATAGGTGTAGTGTCAGTGTAGAGGTGTAATGTGTCAGTGTAGAGGTGTATGTGTGTCAGTGTGAGTGTGTGTCAGTGTGGGTGTAGTGTGGTGTGGAGGTGTAGTGTGTCAGTGTAGAGGTGTAGTGTGTCAGTGTAGAGGTGTAGTGTGTCAGTGTGGGGTGTGTGTCAGTGTGAGGTTTAGTGTCAGTGTAGAGGTGTAGTGTGTCAGTGTAGAGGTTTAGTGTGTCAGTGTAGAGGTTTAGTGTGTCAGTGTAGGGTGTAGTGTGTCAGTGTGAGGTGTAGTGTGTCAGTGTGGAGGTGTAGTGTGTCAGTGTAGGTGTAGTGTGTCAGTGTAGAGGTGTAGTGTGTCATTATGGAGTGTGTAGTGTGTCAGTGTAGAGGTTTAGTGTGTCAGGTGTAGTGTAGTCAGTGTACAGTGTGTGGTGTAGTGTGTCAGTGCAGGGGTGTAGTGTGTGTCAGTGTGGAGGTGTAGTGTGTCATTGTGGGTGTAGTGTGTCAGTGTGGGGTTTAGTGTGTCAGTGTGGAGGTGTAGTGTGTCAGTGTACAGGTGTAGTGTGTGTCAGTGTGGAGGTGTAGTGTGTCAGTGTACAGGTGTAGTGTGTCAGTGTATAGGTGTGTAGTGTAGAGGTAGTGTCATTAGGAGGTGTAGTGTGTCAGAGGTTTAGTGTGTCGGTGTAGTGTGTCAGTGTACAGGTGTAGTGTGTCAGTGCAGAGGTGTGTCAGTGTGGAGGTGTAGTGTGTCAGTGAGGTGTAGTGTGTCAGTGTAGAGGTGTGTCAGTGGTACAGGTGTAGTGTGTCAGTGTACAGTAGTGTGTCAGTGCAGGAGGTGTAGTGTGTCAGTGTGGAGGTGTAGTGTCAGTGCAGAGGTGTAGTGTGTCAGTGTACAGGTGTAGTGTGTCAGTGTACAGGTGTGTCAGTGTACAGGTGTGTGTCAGTGTACAGGTGTGTCAGTGTGGGAGGTGTAGTGTGTCAGTGCAGAGGTGTAGTGTGTCAGTGTGGAGGTGTGTCAGTGTAGAGGTGTAGTGTGTCAGTGTAGAGGTTTAGTGTGGTCAGGAGGTGTAGTGTGTCAGTGTAGAGGTGTGTCAGTGTACAGGTGTAGTGTGTGTCAGTGCAGAGAGGTGTCAGTGTAGAGGTAGTGTGTCAGTGAGGTTTAGTGGTCAGTGTAGAGGTGTAGTGTGTCAGTAGAAAGTGTAGTGTGTCAGGTGAGGTGTAGTGTGTCAGTGTGGAGGTGTGGTGTCAGCAGAGGTGAGTGTGTCAGTAGAGGTGTAGTGTGTCAGTGAGAGGTGTAGTGTCAGTGTGGAGGTGTAGTGTGTCAGTGTGGAGGTGTAGTGTGTCAGTGTAGAGGTGTAGTGTGTCAGTGTGGGGTGTGGTGTGTCAGTGTGGAGGTGTAGTGTGTCAGTGTAGAGGTGTAGTGTGTCAGTGTAGAGTTTGTGTGTCAGTGTAGGAGTTTAGTGTGTCAGTGTAGGGTGTGTAGTGTGTCAGTGTAGAGGTGTAGTGTGTCAGTGTGGAGGTGTAGTGTGTCAGTGGGGTGTAGTGTGTCAGTGTAGAGGTGTAGGTGTGTCAGTATGGGTGTAGTGTGTCAGTGTAGAGGGTGTAGTGTGTCGGTGTAGTGTGTCAGTGTGAGGTGTAGTGTGTCAGTGAGGGTGTAGTGTGTCAGTGTGGAGGTGTGGTGTGTCAGTGTGGAGGTGTAGTGTGTCAGTGTGGGGTTTAGTGTGTCAGTGTGGAGTTGTGTGTCAGTGTACAGGTGTAGTGTGTCAGTGTAGAGTGTAGTGTGTCAGTGTACAGGTGTAGTGTGTCAGTGTACAGGTGTAGTGTGTCAGTGTGGAGGTGTGTGTGTCAGTGTGGGGTTAGTGTGCCATTGTGAGGTGTAGTGTGTCAGTGTAGAGGTGTAGGTGTGTCAGTGTGGAGGTGTAATGTGTCAGTGTAGAGGTGTGTGTGTGTCAGTGTGGAGGTGTGGTGTGTCAGTGTAGAGGTGTAGTGTGTCAGTGTGGGGTGTGGTGTGTCGTGTGGGGTGTAGTGTGTAGTGTGGGGTGTGTGTGTCAGTGTGGTGTGTGTGTCAGTGTGAGGTTTAGTGTGTCAGTGAGGGTTAGTGTGTCAGTGTAGAGGTGTAGTATGTCAGTGTAGAGGTGTAGTGTGTCAGTGTGGAGGTGTGAGTGTGTCAGTGTGGAGTGTAGTGTGTCAGTGTGAGGTGTGGTGTGTCAGTGTGAGGTGTAGTGTGTCAGTGTGGAGGTGTAGTGTGTCAGTGGGGTTTAGTGTGTCGGTGTGGTGTGTCAGTGTAGAGGTGTAGTGTGTCAGTGTAGAGGTGTAGTGTGTCATTGTGGAGTGTGGTGTGTCAGTGTGGGGTTTAGTGTGTCAGTGTGGAGGTGTGAGTGTGTCAGTGTGAGGTGTAGTGTGTCAGTGTACAGGTGTAGTGTGTCAGTGTAGAGGTGTAGTGTGTGTCAGTGTAGAGGTGTAGTGTGTCAGTGTAGAGGTTTAGTGTGTCGGTGTAGTGTGTCAGTGTGGGGTGTAGTGTGTCAGTGTAGAGGTGTAGTGTGTCAGTGTAGAGGTGTAGTGTGTCAGTGTAGAGGTGTAGTGTGTCAGTGTGGAGGTGTGGTGTGTCAGTGTGGAGGTGTAGTGTGTCAGTGTAGGGTGTAGTGTGTCAGTGTAGAGGTGTAGTGTGTGTCAGTGTAGAGGTGTGGTGTGTCGGTGTAGTGTGTCAGTGTGTACAGGTGTAGTGTGTCAGTGCAGAGGTGTGTGTGTCAGTGTACAGGTGTAGTGTGTCAGTGTACAGGTGTAGTGTGTCAGTGTACAGGTGTAGTGTGTCAGTATACAGGTGTAGTGTGTCAGTTTACAGGTGTAGTGTGTCAGTATCCAGGTGTAGTGTGTCAGTATACAGGCGTAGTGTGTCAGTGTAGAGGTGTAGTGTGTCAGTATACAGGTGTAGTGTGTCAGTATACAGGTGTATTGTGTCAGTGTAGAGGTGTAGTGTGTCAGTATACAGGTGTAGTGTGTCAGTTTACAGGTGTAGTGTGTCAGTGTACAGGTGTAGTGTCAGTATACAGGTGTAGTGTGTCAGTTTACAGGTGTAGTGTGTCAGTATCCAGGTGTAGTGTGTCAGTATACAGGCGTAGTGTGTCAGTGTAGAGTGAAGTGTCAGTATACAGGTGTAGTGTGTCAGTATACAGGTGTATTGTGTCAGTGTAGAGGTGTAGTGTGTCAGTATACAGGTGTAATGTGTCAGTATACAGGTGTAGTGTGTCAGTATACAGGTGTATTGTGTCAGTGTAGAGGTGTGTGTCAGTATACAGGTGTAATGTGTCAGTATACAGGTGTAGTGTGTCAGTGTACAGGTGTAGTGTGTCAGTGTATAGGTGTAGTGTGTCAGTGTACAGATGTGGTGTGTCAGTGTACAGGTGTAGTGTGTCAGTGTACAGGTGTAATAATCACTAAGCTTCCTCAGTGTTGTGGTTCGTCTAAATGACACACAACATCATATAGAAATTACAGAAACGGCGGACTTATTAGTGTTTTGCGAGGTCGTGAAAGTGAACGAGGTTACTCTAATCAATATAATCATCTCCAATCATCTCTAATCATCTCCAATCATCTCATTTTTCAACGCTGTGTATCATTCCTGAAAGTTTTCCCTCAACCAATCCCCGCTGAGCCACTATGAAGCTGTAACTTTTTATCTGTGCAACATTAAACAGCTATGATGCCGCCAAACATCCGGGGATTACGATACGAGCCCGGTACCTTTGCACTGCATTGCCCGTGTTGTTACAAGGGTCTAAATTGTGTAATATCAGTGATTGATGTTTTTAATTTCTGAGCGCAGTCATGTGAATATATATATATACGTATATACATATACATGCAATATCACGCTGACTGTATTGTGAGTAGAGTTTTTGTAGTGTAAAATTGTTCTATTGTATGTGAGTATTCCTGTTACCATAGGAGTGAGTTATTACCCAAAACAATGCTGTGTCATACTGGGTAGGACATCAGCTGTGCTACAACCTGGCGGTATTAAACTTTATTGACAAACATTAGTGAAAAAGACAAACGGGAACTTTTAAATATTTATCTTACGCAGAAGGAAATGTTTAGATGTATTGCTGGTTAACTTCTTGTGCTGTAAAGATAAACATTATCAACACAAACAGAAGTTAATGTTACAGTGTAGTAGTCCTGGCAGCTGTTGCAGGGAACTAAAGTTTTCTCTGTCAGTGGAGAGAGAGAATGAGTCAGTGACAAATTAAAGTTTAGAAACTATTGAAGCTAAAAAAATTTATCATTGAGTAATACATTGAATAATATGAAGTAATAACATGTATAGTATGAAGTTAGACTAGAACCTACACCTAACCTAACCTCCCTAACCAACCACGAGTAAAACATTAATATTGCTATTTGTTTAGTTTTCAGTAATTTTGTGAAATGACTGATTACACAACTTGACTGTTAATGTTGGTGTGGGAGGTACATTGTACAGTACACGGTGATGACTAAAGAAGCGAACGTTTCAATAACATCAGTGGATACAATCTACTAACTCCTGGTGTTGTCTGGGTCCTTTATGTCCAAAATATAAACGTTAATTTCTATTAAATATGTTGTACACATCATAGCTGAATGATAATACACAAAATTTACTCTTATGTACAGCTTAAAAAAGTATCTTCACGGAGAGGTTCGATGAATTTCACAATGAACACTGTGACTCCTGTTGTCTCGGTAGGGTTGTCAGAATCCTTCGTCCGTTGTGTCATATTGTCTCACACAAACTCGTAAAGATACTTTTTGTAGCGAGTGTTTCTATTTTTTTTTTAAGGAAGAAGGTGTTACGTACACTAGAATTTCATATTTATACGAAATTATTTTCTCTTGTCTGGCAATGTAATCAGCAAACTGCCTCTTTCTGTTGGGTAAACTGTGTTGAACTTGTGGGAACACCGGCAGCAGGGGAGGCTCTCCAACTCCAGCCCTGGTGTAGCGGCATATAGCAACTACTCTTTTTTCCTCCCTTCCTTCCTTTCTTTCTTTCTTTTCTTTCTTTCTTTCTTCTTTTCATTCCTTCCTTCCTTCCTTCCTTCCTTCTTCCTTCCTTCCTTCCTTCCTTCCTTCCCTCTCCTCTCTCTCTCTCTCTTACTCTACACTTGCTCAAGAGGAGACAATTTCCTATGAGCAGCTTTAATACTTATATCTGTCACTCTGTAATACGTCTTGTAAAGTGATAAACTTAATTTATTTTATTTTATTTTTATTACTATTTTGTTTGTGTTTTTGTATATTCGTATAATACATAGTTATATAGTCCGTTACACAGGCAGGTGGAGGGTGGTTGAGGTCTGCTATCTATATAGTCAACAATTCCACACAGTTAAATAATATAACACTGTCATGAAAGTTTTACACATTTAAAAAGAATAAATCCATTAAATTTGACAACAAAAACTTTTATAATGATAAACAATTGTTCTCAGCAGCTCATCCTCCACACAACAAAATTATCATCATGTTTTGTGCTCGTGAATATTTAATAAGTTGTTGCCATTTAAAGAATTCTTGAGGGCGAATATGGTGACTGAACATTTGAATCAAATTAATTATTTTGGAAGGTAGTGAAGGACTTACTGGGAGAATTATAAAGTTTGGATTAATAACTCGCAGCTCGCACGCTCAACCAAATAGTAATGTCAGACCTGTAAAATATGTACACACACACACACACACACACACAGAACTTTCTCCTAAAACTCTAAAACAACGTAAAACCTTTCTAGATCAAGTCATTCTCTCCACTAAATGAAAAGAGGTTCAATGGTCGACATTCTTCTCTCTGTGCCAGGGTGAGGCAGCGCCCTTAAATACAGAGAGAGATGCTGGACAAGTAATGGTCTCATAAATTGTGTGGCCTAAAATGATGTGTTCCTGCAGCTTGTGTGTGTGAAGATGATAACACACTGAGTGGGGTAAATATTGGTGGGTGTACAGTGTGTGGTGAGGATAACACACTGAGTGGGGTAAATATTGGTGGGTGTACAGTGTGTGGTGAGGATAACACACTGAGTGGGGTAAATATTGGTGGGTGTACAGTGTGTGGTGAGGATAACACACTGAGTGGGGTAAATATTGGTGGGTGTACAGTGTGTGGTGAGGATAACACACGGAGTGGGGAGTAAATATTGGTGGGTGTACAGTGTGTGGTGAGGATAACATTGAGTGGGGTAAATATTGGTGGGTGTACAGTGTGTGGTGAGGATAACACACTGAGTTGGTGAAAATATTGGTGGGTGTACAGTGTGTGGTGAGGATAACACACTGAGTGGGGTAAATATTGGTGGGTGTACAGTGTGTGGTGAGGATAACACACTGAGTGGGGTAAATATTGGTGGGTGTACAGTGCGTGGTGAGGATAACACTGAGTGGGGTAAATTACTATACACCCTCACTGCATTCGAGTCTTGTACTATCCCACATACTATAAAGTTAAGTGTCTATTCAAACCTGGATACGTATTAACAATGTTTCGTAAAAGAAGTCAGTTCTCAACCCACTCAGCCACTTCATTCTGTACATACTGAGTAAAGTGGAGTAAATTTCAAGGCTGGAGAGAGTGCAGAGGCGGAATGAGTGCACGAAAGTGTTTAGTGACTGGACTTAAGTGTGAGTGAAGGAGAAAGTGTCAAGAGAGGTTAACGTGTGTCTTGTAGTGTGACATATTTCTGACGCCTCGTGAAGCTTCATAAGTAACGTTTTTAAGTGGGAAAGTTGGTCTTGAACAGAAAAAGAATTGGTCTTAGCACACAAACGTCAGAACCATAGTGTTAAGTCATCCAATGTTTAATATTTATGTAATTTTATAAACATTGACTTTTGCATCAGATTTAATAATATTTAGTTTATTCTACCCTCTAAAAACTAGTATATTTTCTTCTCGTATAAAATCTACACAAACGATTTTTTTATTGTGAAAAAGTTGTACAAAAGAATAAATTGTATTGCCTGTGCATCAACTATTGCATACGTCAAATGGACCTCTCTTCTCCAACCCTCGTCCTGAAAGCCTTATAAAATGACAAGTATAAATTAACGATATACTATACTTTGTAGCTTTGGTGAGAAGTTCATGAGATAATAAACATCACTCAAAATACCACTGAGAAAATCCTGAAAGTGATGATGATATTGTGTTTCGAAACATGTGGTGATGGCTAGTAACTTAGAACCACTGTGGGAGGGAGGGAGGGAAGGTATACACTGTGTGATGATGAAGGGTTGGCTGTAGTGTTTACCTGGGGTCATGTATAGCCTCTGTATATCATATATTCTATAGTTACATCTGCTACGTCTCTATACATCACGCCTTGTATACATAGCCCGTGTCAAATATGCTATAATGCCCGTGTTAAGACTGTTACAGTGCCCGTGTTAAGATCGCTACAGTGCCCGTGTTAAGACTGCTACAGTGCCCGTGCTAAGACTGCTACAGTGCCCGTGTTAAGACCTCTACAGTGCCCGTGTCAAGACTGCTACAGTGCCCGTGTCCAGGACTGCTACAGTGCCCGTGTCGACTGTTGTAGCGTCCGCGTCAGATCCACTTAAGTGACCCCGAGAATAAACCCTCACACAACATCACGGTGTCTGAGCTCCAATACTACCATTTACCTGAGAAAACTGACAAATGCTTTTAATTATACCTGGCGAGTTGGGTTTAATTACACCTGGCGAGCCGGGTTTAATTGTCTTCTCCTGTCAATTAAACCAGGAGTGATCATGGTGGTATCTGACCTTCCTGACTGTCAATTCGTCTCTTTGGTCTTTTAATTACAGTATATCTTTGCGGATTTGTTGCCAAAATCAGATAAGATTACCTAACCTAACCTAACTACAACCTAACCTAACCTAACCTAACCTAACCTAACCTAACCTTACCTAAACTAACTTTTTATTCTGTGGGGTAATCTCAGTGCGCTTGTCCAGACTCTTTTCATCAGGGTACACTCCCATCACGGGCTATCCTCGCAGATCTGATAACTCTCCTGGGACCACAGCTTTTAATTTCTCTCCTCCATCTCTGCCTTCCTCTGGCCTTCCTCCCCTCACCTCTTAATACATCTCGCCATTACCCGCCATCTATATCAGTGTCGTTTTTTCTACGATATTTCATATTTTTATCATTATTTAATAGATATGATCCCATCAGCCTAACCTAACTTAACTTATATAACCTAGCAGTGACTTTGTCTCCAGTTCCGGAAAATCTGGCTGACGTGGATAAATCTGACTCGGATAAATCTGACTGACACTGATAAATCTGACTGACGTGGATAAATCTGGCTGACTCCCACTCACTGGAGCCCCGAAAAGCCGGATCCTAATTAACTACTTTTAGGAGAGTTACATCGATGGATTAGTCGAGTCATCCTGAGAAGTTCCCCAAACCAAGACTTGATTACTCGGTTCACTCAGGTATAGAGGGAGGAGAGGTCTTGGCTGCCTACCATGTTGTGCCATAATGTTGACCTGTTATATGTGATCTTGTGATGTGTTTTCCCGTATATTTAACAGGTGAGATGTTGTGTTGTTATTTTTTTCGTATATTTAACAGGTGTGATGTTGTGATGTTTTTTTCTCGTATATTTAACAGGTGTTTTGTGATGTTTTTTCGTATATTTAACAGGTGTGATGTGATGTTTTTTCGTATACAGTATTTAACAGGTGTGATGTGATGTTTTTTCCGTATTTTTAACAGGTGTGATGTGATGTTTTTTCCGTATATTTAACAGGTGTGATGTTGTGATGTTTATTGTCGAACTTAATGAGTGATGATGTTGATGTTTCTTTGGTCTTCTTGTTCTTCTTATTCTTGTTGTTATTGTTCTTGTTGTTGTTATTGGTGTTCTTCTCTAATAATTATTGGTCGTGACACTTGGTAGCTCATAACATGGGTCACTAGCCTACACCCTGTCTTAGTGTCTTGATCTTTATTCCGTTTTCTTTGTCTTCTTCATCCTTGTCATCATCTTCACTCTCAGTTTTGTTTATAATTTTCGGCACTTATCAGTTTACTCGCCGTTTAGGTGGTTAGTCTATCCAGTGTTAGTACAGGTGGAAACTGGGGACCGGGAAACCTGTGATGTGTGGTAGTGAGGGTCACACTGGATAACACCCTTCTCACGTGTGTCCGGGCAGAGGCTCGAACCTTTGACATATTGGTGAGAGATACTCGCGTTACCGCTGCTTGACCACCATCTTGTTGAGTCAAAATGAGAAGAAAAAAAATAAACCGACATATTTTTAAGGTGATCCAGTATGAAGGAGACATTATGTAGTATCTAAAGGTTAGGTTAGGTTAGGTTAGGTTAGGTTAGGTTAGGTTAGGATCGTTCTCATTCTTTTCTAGTTTTTTTAGGTCAGGTTAGGTTATGTCAGGTCAGGTCAGGTCAGGTCAGGTTAGGTTAGGTTAGGTTAGGTTAGGATCGTTCTCATTATTTCTAGTTGTCTTAGGTATTTATTCATGTTGTTTTCACTGGTGATTAATGCGACATCACTTGTTAGTAAGAAGAGTTACGTGTGTACCTCCTAGACCCTACAGCTGTGTGTGTGTGTCAGGAGATGATAACATTACAGAGATGTGTTCTGAGGATCTTCTGTGTAGTTAGATACTTTAAGTAGTGATGTTCTTAATTAAAAGCGTGTGTGTGTGTGTGTGTGTGTGTGTGTTTATTCTGTCGTCAAGTATGTAAATGCTATACAATTATGATCTAGAAGAGCATATTACTACCATAAGAGGATATTTATATCACTATTAACTAGTTACTTATACATTCTTTTTTCTGTACGTCTATTGTTGAATTATAATATTATACACTATAAAGACTGGGATCCCTTGGTAACACACGTAGATGGGTTCAACACTGTCTGCCTCACACCAACACCCTCTATCGGCCTACTAACACCTCCCTACAGTGTTGTTGTTTTCTTCGTGCGCGGATCCATGATTAAAGTCGGGATTAGTTTTGCTCGTTTCTCCCGAATGAGAAAACTCATTTAACTTTTCTCTGCTGCGAAAGTTTCACCTGCTTTATTTACTTTATTCTTAGGTTTATATTTAGAGATTTTTTTTTTTTTTTTTTGTTCAGGAAAGTTTTTTCATTTTAGTTAATTATTCTGTGTACCAATGACGCTAAGGCTTCATTATTTCTCCCATTGTCTTGTAGGTTTACACGAAAAATAATCCTCAATGCTTTAGTCTTAACTGATGACTTGTAGTAATGTTTTCCTTTTAATTATTTAAGTAGAAGTTGAGACATTGTTGAATCCACACCACGACTGCACAACGACTCCTACAATCTTTGGCTTAATCTTGTCTTTCGCGCCATACAAGCCACAGTTTATAACAAATGCACTGTGTTCATCTATCATTACTTGTGGTACATGTGGATAAGGATGACGATAGGGAGGTTCAGGTCGAAGCTAGTGCCTTATAAAGATATCAGAATGACTAATAAGTATTAAGTTTACAGTGAGAAGAGGACTCACAACAGGGGACAGATTCTCTCTAAATCAGATTTTGTTCTCTCAAGCGCGACTGAGATTCTCATTACCATAATGGGTTTGTCCTGGTGATTATTTCTTGGCGTTTACTGAATGATGATGGTCTTGCCTCTTGGGATGGGAAGGAAGGTATTTCACTGGAAGGCTTCCTCAGTGAACGACGACTTTGCATTCTTACATCAGGTCTGACGTGTCCATTAGTGTTAGTTGAGAAGTATTGAGGAGACGGCAATATACTCGAAGAAGACTTGTTTTTGTGTGGCTGCCTGAACTGCAGATCATGATTGCTTCTATTGACAGATGTTGATTGTGGGACGATACTGCAAAACCAAGTAGAACAGTACATGAAAACGAAATAAAGGGTGTGACAGTAAATAGAAAACGGGAAGTAAAGGGTGTGACAGTACAGTATATAGAAAACAGGGAGTAAGAGTGTGACAGTACCGTACATAGGAAACCATGAGTTAGGGTGTAACACTACATTACATAGAAAACGGGAATTAATGGGAATTAACGCAGAATTATGACAGTACATAGAAAACGGGGAGTAAGAGGTGTGACAATACAGTATATAGAAAACGTGAAGTAAGAGGTGTGGCAGTACAGTACATAAAACAAGGAAGTAAGATGTGTGACAATACAGTATATAGAAAACGGGAAGTAAGAGGTGTGACAGCAATACGTAACTAC
>NW_024739209.1:0-14321 GCF_018991925.1 Homarus americanus | reverse complement strand
GGACAAAACCCCCTTGGACAAAACCCCCTTGGACAAAACCCCCTTGGACAAAACCCCCTAGGACAAAACCCCCTTGGATAAAACCATCTTATTTAGACAAAAAGTCCCCATTTTTTTCTATTTTCAGAATTTAAGTCCATTTTAATAATTTTATACGGGTAAAGAACACCATAAAGACAGCTGCTTCGACCACCAGAGGCAGACCTGCACATATCGTTACCCCCCCCCACCCCCCACCCAGGACAAATACTTATAAGATATTTTTAAACCGTAATTGTTATTATTTTTTATTATTTATAGTTTGTGAACACTTCTCTGACATGTAAAATGTTACATTTATTGCGTTTATTATATCATAAGACTAACTTAACCTAACCTAACCCAACCCCCTCTAAATAAGGAGGTTTTTCCTACTTTACTTGAGGTAGGTTTTGTCCAGCGGGGGGTTTTGTCCGGACCCCATGGTGAACATGTTTGTGTAATAATAATAATAATAATAATAATAATAATAATAATATACTGGTTTATTTACAGAAAATACAGTCGGAGCCAGAGGTTGAAAATACACACTGAACAGAGATGACATTTTATATATTGTGACATGAGAGAGTGAGTCGCCTACCACAAGCTCTCATAGCGAAAGGAAGAAACAAGTTAGTCACAGAAACGTCAGGACTAAGGCAGCTGTTGTGTCGGACAACTGCACGAGGCGGGATTAAAATTATCGCTCTGGCTTCAGCCGTGGAGAGAGAGAGAGAGAGAGAGAGAGAGAGAGAGAGAGAGAGAGAGAGAATGGTGACTGAAACCATCTGACTGATTTCTAGGACAGTCAGTAAGCGGTAGACGACTAACACACTACATTAATTTGTTAGCCACAGCCATTAGCGAATCTCTCTCTCTCTCTCTTTCTCGCCGCTCAGAAAAAAAAAAGATGAACTGATTTTACATAAAGTCTCTGACCTGGTCATGAAAATAAATAATTGGCAGTAACTTATAAAAAAAATTACACAAAACATTCTCTTGGTCATTAAAACTGTTGGTGACTTTCCAGACTAAGTCCATGTCTAGACAGCACAGGACAGGTGGCGTTGCAGTCGTGTTTTAAAAGTCGTCTAATGGTATAATTTCCCACTGGCTTTTGTTACTGTTTCATTTGTTACCTAAAGTAAAGCGCCGTGAAGTTTTCGTAATTTACCTCAATGAACTTGGCTCACCGTTATCAGACTACTTAATGCCTTTTACAGTGTCATATTAGTTCGTACTTGTTAGTAAGTCCCATAAGCCTGACAACGTAGATGCGGCAAGCCTCAAGACTAAAACCTTCAGTACACGAGGAGACAGAACGGCAGGCACTGTACTCGTCCTTCTTCACATCCCCAACAGCAATATTAAGTACCCGTTCTCAGCTGGGTGGACTAGAGGTAGACGGATCACATTCCTCAGTTTCTACACCACAAATAAAGTACTTGAGATCGTAGCAATATATACTTAAAGCTATCAGGAGATTTGTTGGTGTATTTTGACGTTACTTCGGCGTTAATTGTGTACTGGGGATCTATAGGAGGAAGGTTATACCAGAGAGCTTGTGAAGACCAAGAGAAGGTCACCCTATACTTCCTCTATATTCTATTATTTAATGGGTCCAAGACTAACAACTATGATGGTCTGGGGGCGACAGAAGAACAGCCTCACACACCACATATTAAAGAGACGTAACACGAATTGGAAATGAAATAAAAACACAAGATGACAGTCAGAGAAAAATATATCCCTGACCTACCAAAAGTATTCCTCTATATAATTCCTAAATGTCCAGAAAGGCCTGGCGCTTTACGATCTATTTCAGGAACTTTTCACCCACTTCAGGTCCACCGAATGAGGAAGTGTATGAGCATAGTCGAAACTCTGCGGAAACTTTAACTTGTGTTCAAAGTCCACGAGTCACAAGTTAATTGTTCTGTCATAGGCAGAGGACCGCCCTTCACTGTGCGGGGGTTGACAGTAGGTAGATGTTGGTATAGGTGGTGGTGGTGGTGGTGTAGGTAGTAGTGGTGGTGGTGTAGGTAGTAGTGGTGGTGGTGTAGGTAGTAGTGGTGGTGGTGTAGGTAGTAGTGGTGGTGGTGTAGGTAGTAGTGGTGGTGGTGTAGGTAGTAGTGGTGGTGGTGTAGGTGGCTGTAGTGTTGTTAGAGATGTAGGTGGCGCGGCGGTGATGGGGATGAAGTAAGTGTAACGCGTCTAGTGTGACAGAATTATGTTAGTGTTAAGGTGCAAGCACTGCTTGCTTCCTTTCGCTTTCAGTTACCATCGCTGGCTAACCCTCGTGGTGAATAGGGAAGCAGCCTAGTGCAAGTCTTCCTCTGCCAGTACACAGCCTCTTCACCACCAAGACTCCTGCTGGGTACCTCGCAGCCCCAGGCTAGACAAACAGGGGATCTCGGAGCAGCAGTGGGCCCCAGGGGGACGGCACATCGGCTCACCGGCCTGTGGACACGCCATGACGCCAACCAACCACTGTTCAACTGCCTTGCGGATTAACCTTGGTAGGTATTTTTCTTTTTACGGTAATAGCCCACCCGGGCACAGGTCATCGACCCACAACAGGGCCTAGGGGCGAAAAAATAAGAGTGAAAAGACTACGGGAATAAAACCCAAACGAAAAATCTGCTGTGGAGCCCCGCATCAGGCAGACATGCTTACAAAGCTCCAATAAGACCCCAACGGCAGAATAGGTGGAGAAATGACCAATAGGGGAACACAACGACTACACTGGCGGAAGAAGGCAATGCCTGGTGGACAGGCTACTAAGGCAAAATCCAACAAATTGGGCTATCGGCAGTCCATTGCAACTCTCCCTCTCCCTAGTCGTTGCAGCTGCCTGCACCACTGGATCAGGAAAAGGGAGAGCCAAGATGTGTGGTTGCAGTCTAGAACATCGTACTTTTCACCATCATCAGAACCCCTAAGCCCCCAAAAGTCCTAAGGCGATGGACGAGTGGCGACGGGGACAGGTAAAGATCATTGCCGGGAGTCTCTAGTCACAACTCTGCACATGGCTCTCTCAATAAACCATTAAATATTATTATTATTATTATTATTAGTAGTAGTAGTAGTAGTACTATTAGTATTATTATTATTATTAAACAAGAATTGACGCTTCATTACGACAAAACGGCAGCACACCCCCAAATGATACTGTAAAGTGCAACGACGGATGTAGCAACTGTCAAAGAACTTGGGGGGGAAAAAGTAGCTACAGCGCAGGAGGTGGGCGCCTCAAACTGGATAACAACGTTACCGATAAGGTGCAAAAGGCTCCATCCTTAATAAACAAGTATTTACTGGTGCCATTGCTCCAAGGTATGGTTGGCTAGTAGAAGTCATGCCCACCCAATATGTGTGTGACTCATCCCACGACAGTGACCACGCCCTGGTGTGCAAGAAGGGGGCCTTCGTATGCATGAGGCATGACTCAACAAATATGCTGAAGGAAATCTGCCACGATGTCATGGTGGAACCGGCTCTCCTCCCCGTGGAAGATGAGAACCTCTATCACAGGACTTCCAATGTATCCAACGAAGCCATTTGTGGAAGTCAGCACTCAAGGATTCCGGACACGGGGACAGAGAGCCTTCTTAAATGTCAGGATATCCAACGCCATGACGGTATGTCACCGTAACCTATCTCTTGAGGCTGCACACAAAAGGAAGGAGAACAGAGGGTAACACAGAGAATTCAGAACGTGGATCAGGGCAGCTCCTCCCCTTTGGTATTCACAACCTCTGTCGGGATGGGACTAAGTGCAAGATGCTTCTATGCAAGACTGTCCGAGGTGTTGTCGAAGCAGAAGCAGCAGACCAGAAGCTACGCTGCAGCCTAGTTGAAATGTCGACTGACCTCTCTGCTTAGGTCTGCATTGCTTTACCTCAGAGGAACGAGATCTTGAGTCTCAATGCTGCCAACAGTTGCAGATATTGACTACGAGGCAACAGTCACTAAATGCCACATAGATCTGCGACTCAACACAGCCAGGGTAGCTACTTATGTATTAGCATATTTAATATTAAGGTAATAAAATGGCGGCAAAGGTGTGGCTATTGGGGAAGGCTGGAAGCCACGTAAAAAAGTAGTAGTAGTAGTAGTAGTAGTAGTAGCGTGCGTGCGTGAGCGTACGTGTGCGTGTGTGAGAGAAATAGTAAAGTGAATGAGTGAAATGAGGAGACAGGCGGAGTAAAGAGAGTGAGTGTGAGTGAGTGAGTGAGAGTGAGTGAGTGAGTGAGTAGTATGAGTTTAGTGTCAGGGTGAAGTAGTATGAGTTTAAGGGGGATTCCTATTCCACTGATCACCTGGACCTATTGATGTTTATTCTTTCTCCGCGTCTCTCAGGATGATAAATGAATCCTATTTCGATGGAGTTAAAGTTCGTGGTGAATATTACAAAAGGATTACGGAGCAGAGGCCACAAAGGGTATTCATCAGCTCCCAATGGTAAGGTAAATGTAGCAATGATTGACAGAGGTTTCAGTAAACCTCAAATGACCCACCGGGACTTGACCTCGTCCGCTAATGACTTGAGTTAGCCGGGTGACCTACAACCGCACCTAACCAAGACACCTGGGCAGGACGACACCTGCACACAGCCGTCCAGACCTGACACTAGGGAACCAGAATTCTCACCACCACTCGATCAGCTCTACCCGGCGTCATGGCCTTAGTAATTCAAGGACCCGCTAATTAGCCAGCACTCCTGTTGACCCAACAACCCGGTCAAGACACACCCAGTTCAGTAGGAGAGGTCACCCCCCGGCTCGACCAATATATAGGGGCTGGAGCTCCTCTCACGCAGAGTGTCTGTAACCAGGAAGGGCCAGCTACCAGGTCCCCGAGTCCCGCTCGAGAGAAGCCCGCCACTAAGTGTAACGAAGTCTCAGCCCGGGTCCATCGACAAAGTGCTGTCAACTCCACGTGTAACAGTAAGTGCTGGCTGTGTAGTCTGTGGAAGTGCAGTGATCCCGAACCTCCCCAACGATCGACTTAGTGAAGTGCCCATTCTAGTTGTGAGGTTAGGTTATACCAGAATACCATAGTCTATCATAAATTGTGTACGATCCCCCTATTAATCCCCCCTATTGAACTAGTAAAATAAAGCTGTAACACGCATTGGTGTTTTATATACTACACTTGTACTGTGCCTGTGTTAATATACAGTGTTGACATCACACCCTCGAGACACGCTACCATTTCCTCTCGCTATAATACTCTACTACTATAAACTCCTAACTTACCTCTTCATGTGAGATTTTGTCTCATTACAATATCAAATTACTTTATGAAATACCGTATATCTTGTAGTAAATAACAAATAATAATTTAACATGAAAGTGAAGAATATAACAAAGTGATAAGGTCTACATTATTTTACCTGAAATACTGAACTGTCAACCCGTCCAGTACTGCCCCGTAAGACCCAGTGGCGAGTTACGGACGGACAGAACCATTGCTATACCGTACAGTATATCCCCAAACTTTCGGTCCGGGAGGAATACTGAGAGAAATAAATTTACCGCCGGTCAACAACGCTCCTGATACAGTAAAACGAATGACTTTCTGTCTTCATAAAACTTACAAACATTGGTGTTTGATGCAAGCTTAGGAAAATGTGGCATCCCTAAAAATTACACCGAAAAATACTTTATGTTCTTGAAACACGAGGAGGTGGTCTAATGCTCCCGAGGTGTGAGGTGTGAGGACGTTCCTGAGGCATGAGTGTGAGGACGTTCCTGAGGCATGAGTGTGAGGACGTTCCTGAGGCATGAGTGTGAGGACGTTCCTGAGGCATGAGTGTGAGGACGTTCTGGGGCATGGGTGTAGGGGACCATTCTGGAAACAGTCATGAGAGGACATTCTGGGACAGATGTAGGGTTGTTCCCCTAGAGCGCTGGGTGTGAGGACGTTTTGGGGGCATGGGTGCGGGGACCGTTTCCTGGGGCATGGATGTGAGGGACGTTCCTAGAGGCATGGGTGTAGGGGACGTTTCCTGGCGGGGCTTAAGTGTGGGGGCTGGCTCCTGGGAGGCGCAAGTGTGAGGACGTTCCTGAGGCATGAGTGTGAGGACGTTCCTGAGGCATGAGTGTGGGGACGTTCCTGAGGGTAAAAGCGTAACGTTCCTTTAAAACTGTTGTGCAACGAGAAGGACTCCAGACTTAGCTGATGAATAAAACGATAACCAATGAATATGATAACTTGGCCGTACCTGAGATATGGTGTGTTAATGTCCCACGAAGAGCTGTTTTAACTCACACTTACCTGGAAAAAGAAAAGGAAAATATAGTTGACATTATCTGCCGTCTAACCCCACCCCACAAGCCTATATGATTATTAACACTTAACTCACAGGAACAGCTAGGACAGAACCAATGATCTTAAGCATTAGTTTATACCAAATGAATGATTAAGAGAACTTGTTCAATATGTCAACAACACAACAGAGGGATAGTTACCTTGTGCTGATGGGAACCCTGGTGCCATACAGGGTCACCTCCAGGCACCGTCTTGACACTTTTATGACACCTCATGGCACTTGACGTCACCTTGCTGTACTCCATGACACAGTTTGCCTCCTGCAACACTGAGAGACTTCACAGCACTTTACAACACTTTTCTACACCGTATGAAAATTGTATGTTCCTTGGACACTTTTAAACTATTCAAGACTTCGAGGCTTTATGACACTTTAGGACACTATGAAACTATATGGCTTTTTAAGGGACTTTAGGTCACTGACACTTACGGCACTTCATGACACTTTAGAACACTTTTACACGTTAGAAAAATTCATGACATCTTCAAAACGCGAACACTTTACTACACCTATAAACACTTTACGTTACTTACGAATACGTTATGATACATATGATCACTTCACAATAACTGGGGAAATTTTACGGCACTTAAAATCACTTTTCAAACTAAAGACCACTTTGAGACACTAATAACTACTTTACGGCACTTATAAACACTTTGTGACACTAGATACACTTCATGACACTTATAAACACTTTACTACACTAACAAACACTTGCCGATACTTTTCAGTCCTCGTCAGTTTGAGTTTTCACTTCACCGGCGATAAGCCTTCGTGTACGTCCTTACCGGCACTGAGGTACAGACAACACTGTGTGTCTTGCTAGAGGCCTCTGTTGACATTCTCATATACAGCCAAACGAAGCAGATTCAAGACTTGAGCGAACCGACCAAACCTCGTCCCAGTGTTATAACGGACTGAGTTCGGTCTTGTTTTACTCATTCGTTTCTCCACACATGCAGCTTTAGAGATCTTTGTCTTTATCTGTTCTAATTATAAAGTATAATGACTCATGTTTGGATGATTGAGTATGATGTATCGAAAAGCTGTTCCTGAACCCTCGAACACTTCCGTCTCGATGTCTCAAAGTGGTGACAGACAACTGGTGACGAAAAGTATCCAGAATTATCTATTTTGTTTATCCCGCTTTATTTGCTTACCAAAAACAAACAAATAAACAAACGGAAACAATATAAATCTGTGTTAAACACAAGAAATAACGATAAAACACATATTAAATTATTTTCTTGTTCCGAAAGTCAACGGTTTCGAAGACGTGTGTGTTGTCTGAGGACGACCAACCCAGACCACGACTAAACCAACAGTCTCCACACACCTGTCTGGTATAGTGTGTGGTTTAATATTTTACACAGACTACACATAAACAAAAGAAAGCCAACATCAGATCTTTACGGAAAAGGCAAGAAAATACTATTCAAGTCATGAACCATAATCAAAACAAGTTTGAGCAAGTAACTGTGTTTAATAATTCCAAAGCGTCAGCAGATGAGGTGGCTAAATAGAACTAATTTCAACATCATCTTTATCAAAGTTTATTTCCTCACTCAAACATCCAGCTCTGGTTTATCCTTTCTAACTTCTACAGTTTTCAATATAAGTATAAAGATGTTCTTCCTACATCTAACGAAACAATTAACTATCTAACTGACTGACTCACTCACTCACTAACTGACACACTGACTGATTGACTATTAACTGACTGACTGACTGATTAGCAAACAATATAACTAACTCACTAACTCATTACCCAAGTTACATCAGGTAGAGCCATAACAGATAGAGCCACAACAGGTAGAGCTACACCAGGTAGAGCCACAACAGGTAGAGCTACACCAGGTAGAGCCACAACAGGTAGAGCCACAACAGGTAGAGCCACAACAGGTAGAGCCACAACAGGTGGGGGCCACACAACGGTGGGGAGGCCACAACAGGTGGGAGGTACAACAGAGTGGGGCCACAGCAGGGTAGAGCCACAACAGGTGGGAAGCCACAACAATTGGGAGCTACACCAGGTGGAGCCACAACAGGTGGGGCTACACCAGGTGGAGCCACAACAGGTGGGGCCCCAACAGGTGGGAAGCCACAACAGGTGGAGCCACAGCAGGTGGGAGCCACAACAGGTGGGGGCTACAGGTGGGGAGCCACAACCAGGAGCTACACCAGGTGGAATGCACAACAGACAGAGCCACACAACAGTGGAAACCACAACAGGTGAGCCACAGCAGGTGGAGCCACAACAGAGCCACAACAGGTGCAAGGCCACAACAGGTGGGGCTACACTGGGTGGAATACAACAGGTAGAGCCACAACAGGTAGAGCCACTTCTGCACGTGTTATTACATCTCTGGAGTAAAGAGAGGTCAAATGGCATCAATATCAGGGCAGTAAAAGGTCGCTTATTGCTATTTCGTTTGTGATCAAATTGATATCATTTTGTACATGGTTTAATTAGTGTTAAAATTGTATCCTGGTTGTATAAGACTTTTTCATTATTTTTCTACGAATTATTTATTTACCTTACGACTCTTTTCACACAAAATAAATATACATATTTTTTTTTTTTTTCATTTAATTATTTTTAGTTCATGTGGGAGAATATATATTTATGTGTGGGTATATGTGGGTATATGTGTATGTTTTTGTGGGTATATGTATTTTCGTATGTGTAAGGACGTAAATATATTTGTCAGTGTGATAAAATTACCAAAACACCTTACCATCTCAGTGACTCGGGCACGTGTCTCAAATTACTGTGTGAAGTGAGGTAAGAATGACAGGTAATAAATAGGAAAAGATAACATGAAGAATAGCCACCCTAGCTTAATCACCATAAGAATAAGTTGCTGCAATATATCCTAGGGAGAGAGAGAGAGCGAGCGAGAGAGAGAGAGAGAGAGAGAGCCAAGACACATCATCACCAGAATGTTGGAGGTTAAAGCAACTGTCTATTCAGAAATTAATTGTTGAATTTAGAACAGGTGAGGGAGCAGTGTCTGTCTGTCTGTATCTCTCTCTCTCTCTCTCTCTCTCTATAAGGACACACACACACACACAAACAATCACCACCACCAACACCACCACTACCACCATCACCACCACAACCACCACATACCTCCATCACCACCACACTAATGGTTGCCCCTCTTGTAACGAGGATGGCCGGCCCTAGGGCCACCTAGGAGTGAATTTGTTTAAGGTGTAGAAGCTGTCGCCAACACAACAACCACACCCTGAGTTAACGAGCTGCATGACCCAGTGTCAAGGAATAGTCCGAGAAGACCGGACAACTCGCCAACTGCACTGGCTAACCATTACCCTGGAACACAATCCGCAAGTCGATTAACATCCAGGTTCCCAATTACTGCTGGGAAGACAGAGGCTAATGGCGTAAAGAAACTTGACCATAGTTTCACCCTGCCCGGGGATCGAACCCGGAACCACTCGCTTGCGAGGCGAGCTTGCTGACCATTACACCACAGGTCGCCACACACTACCACCACCACCACCATCACCACCTCCATCACTACCACCAACACCACCACCACCACCACCACCAGTATATAACCCGGGTTTAATTCCTCCTGTAATATGACCTTACGACTGAGCTGCATCTCTCACCAGGAAATAATGTAGTGAAGACGAGGAGGAGGAGGAGGAGGAGGAGGAGGAGGAGAAAAATAATTAATTACATTACGACCGAAGGAACATTATATTATTATTGCTCTCTCTCTCTCTCTCTCTCTCTCTCTCTCTCTCTCTCTCTCTCTCTCTCTCTCTCTCTCTCTCTCTCTCTCTCTCTCTCTCCCTCCTCAGTGTCCATATATAAATATTATAATAATTCATGTAACACCACATCACTGGCCTTCCGGTGTTAATATAGAGGAGGTGCAGTGTGTTAACTCCAGGTAGACACCAACAACCAGGCAGCGGTGTTGAAGATCTCGTAAGTTACCTCTCTGTCTCTCTCTGTCTCTCACTCTGTCTATACCGTAATGTTGTAACTCAGTCACCAACAGCCTCGTGCCCAAGCCTTCAGTGTGGATATGAGGAGAGAGAGAGAGAGAGAGAGAGAGAGAGAGAGAGAGAGAGAGAGAGAGATAAGACACCTCAGTACCCGCCGCCACACAGTCTTGGGTCAATATTTACACTACTCAGGGCAGGTCGGGAGACTTTCACGTATATTTCACCAACATCTGTCTTAACGTTTATCTCCCACAAACGTTTTACAAACAAGGGAACGTTATAGTGTTGTCTTAACCCCAACATTAGTGCTCACAATAACAGTCACAATCCCACAATAACACAGTCCCACAAGCCCACAATACCACAGTCACAATCCCACAATAACACAGTCCCACAAGCCCACAATACCACAGTCACAATCCCACAATAACACAGTCCCACAAGCCCACAATACCACAGTCACAATCCCACAATAACACAGTCCCACAAGCCCACAATACCACAGTCACAATCCCACAATACCATAATTACTCAACCACAATCAAGGTGTGTTTGTAAGGTTGTCAACACACTCCAGTAAGAGTTGTTTAGTTATAACTAAAAAATACTTTCCTTTACCACAACAGAAAGACTTTTAAATCACGTTATCAAGTAGTAAGAGAACGTTATCAATATCACTTTCTTAATTCACAGATAAGTGATAATAAATAACATGTTTAAATCACAGAGGAGATTAATATAAATAAAATGTAACACACAACAAGATTTCTGATTTGTTTTCAATATTCTGAATAAATAGATGGAGCCGCTTGCATGCCTTACTCAGTGACATAAGCTCCTGCCTCCGTCACTAACCCGTAAGCAAGTTGTAACCAAACCACACCAGCACAAGACCTCTAAACCACGCACTTGATTTACTCAATCACCGGCTGTTTATATTTCCTCTTCACGCGGGAGTAAGAGCGAGTAAAGCACTTTCTTCCCACGAGAGAAAGTAGTAGTTAAATTACTTTCTCCACTCGGTGTAAGAGAGTTAAAATTACTTTCACTCCGCCTAGTCTCTGGCTGAGGGAACTCTGAGTATGTCACACCTACTCTCTCTCTCTCTCTCTCTCTCTCCCTCCTTCTCTTCCTCCTCCTCTTCTCTCCCTCCCTTCTTCTCCCCTCCTTCCTCTCCTTACACCCTCCACTAAATATCTGAAGGCAACATAAACATCTCGCTTTCAGAACTTTGTCTCACCTTATCGTGGTAACTTTCGCCTCCTACTGAATTTCCTGCTAAGGTTTAAAAGCTCTTGTTTAAATTAGTTGTATCTGAGGTAATGTTTATATACTCACTTCCTAGTTCTTTCTTGCCATAGAGTTACTGAGGCATCGTAAATATTAACTAAGTCTTTTTAAGTCTTTCTGGTGTCTCCTGCATGCACTGTACACACTATAGATGAAGAATATCCTAACTACTCTCACTATCCTAATTTAGCTGTGATTTGGTTATTTTATTATAGTAAATGACGCCTTAAAATTTAATATGTGAGAATTAATTATTTGGGATTATTGAAATATAGAAAAGTTAGCCCTAATTGGGGAAAAAATGCCAGCGAGCTTTTTGCAGCTTAATTGAGTGATTATCCGTATTGTGCATTACACACACACACACACACACACACACACACACACACACACACACACACACCTTATGTTTTCAGCCTTCTGGCTGCCAAGCTCTTTTCAATAAACCGTTAATTATTATTGTATTGTTACACACTCTTTGTATTAGTTGTCAGCAGGTCAGTGGAATGAACTTTACTATATGTTAGAAGTCAAAAGAGAAACAGAACATTTAAGTGAACACGGACTCAAGCAACACGTTTTACACAACACAACACAACACAACAAGAACATGGACTATTTCATACATTGTTATTAGGGATTTAAATGATCTTTTCTCATCACACGTACACTCGGAAACCATAATCTCTAGCCCACCTGGGTCGGTGCTGGAGGTTAGTACAGTATCCTTTCTGGACGGGGGCCCACTCTAACTATCACGAGGCAACACACGCACGAACACACACAGTCATAGTACGGCTGTATAGATGATATTATGTATAAATATAATATGTGGCATTTTATACTCTGCATTATCTTCATTATATATGAACACGAAGAAAAATTACCATAGGTTGTAGTTACGAAAGTATGAATGGAAATAAACACTTCCAAACCACCCAGTGAGTCCACACAACGTTTACAGCGCTTCCACCACACCCCATCTATATCTTTTATTTCCCATCATTCGCGTAACTATATGAAAAAGAGTGTTTAATTTAACTACATGTGGATCAGTCACTCCTCATTTGACACACTTATAGTAACTCTCACGGGGCAACATACACACGAACACACAAGTTATGATATGAACCCTTCCAGGCTTCACTATCATTATCATGTTATGTTCATTGAGCTCTGTATCTTGGTAACTAGTCATAGTATCAATACATGACAGTGTTATTAGTATAATATTGTAACTTTTGCCCTTCAGTTATTGTTGTAAATCATGGACAGGAAGGATACATATTGTAATATCAAGTGTATGGTTCGCTCAAAGCCACCCCAAGTCAGACAACGCGTCACACAAAGTTACACTGTGTGTGTGTGTGTGTGTGTGTTCTGTAACATTAAGCTTCATCCTTAGTAGGTAAGATGTTTCATAAAGAGGTTTCTCCCATTCGTCATTGTGAGCATCGTCCCAGAGCACATTGTTTCCATCACAGTCATATGAGTTGACATGTGTATGGAATAGCCATGTGGAGTAAGGCCCTGAGTCATGTGAGTCATTATTAGGTATTGTACAGTCCCCTTCACTGGTGCGTTTACAGGGGCTCGTCAGGTTGTGTGCAGTGTGGCAGCCCTGTGTTTGTTTACATTCGACAGAAGGAAACTCACAATACTATGAAATCAAAGTAAAACAATATTAAAACAAATATCTTAATGTAATGATTTGTGGAATGTGTATATGATGAGCCCCTGTAAACGCACTAGTGAAGGGGACTGTACATGACACTGGCGTTTTGATCCGATAAATATATCCGGATTGTTCCACACCATTAGGTTCCTATACAGCTCAGTCCATAGCTAAATAGATATTCAATTTACTGCAGTATACCTGCCATTGTTCACTGATGAAACATTGATAGAATTAATATTCATTACAGATATGACAGGTGTGTAGTGTGGTAAGTATTTGGTGAGACAGATGTGTAGTGTGACAGGTGTAGTATGATAGACGTGTGGTGTGACAGGTGTGTGTGTTGTGACAGGTGTGTGATGTGACAGGTGTTTAGCGTGGTGATATCTCAGTCGGGGAAGATTTTTAGTTCTTGCTCGGACCACCCGGGAGTACCTGGTCAATTGTACACAACCTTGGCGCCCAGGTAATATGTGTGTAAGGTTTCACGTCTCTAACTGCTGACGTTTTGGAGCTGTTTTAGTGTTAGTATCCTTATTATTACCTCTATTATCGTAAATGTTTTTATTTATTTATTTTTTACAATATGATAAATGCTAAAAGTTTGGGGGCGTACTCTCTCTCTCTCTCTCTCTCTCTCTCTCTCTCTCTCTCCGGCGTTGGGTGATGTGAGGAGGAGGGAGAGAGAGGGGTGCGAGAGGGAGAGGGAGAGGTATAGAGGCAGCGAGTGTAAGTGAAGGGGAAGCTAAGGTATATTGAGTCCATCTTGGCAAGAGTCCATTTTGGTCAAGGTCCGTCAACTGTAGCCCCGTGTAGATTACTTATTCAATCAACATAAAGAAACACGTACATAGTTATTTCATCATCAAGACCAGGCTGGACATGATACATTAAATTAAAAAAATAATAGGAATAATTACAAGAAAATAACTAAATAATCATATATGTGAAAAAAAGGCAAGGAAAGTAGAAAGTAAATTAAAAGAATAGTCAAATATGAAACCAAAA
>NW_024739208.1:0-9193 GCF_018991925.1 Homarus americanus | reverse complement strand
TTATACTCGATCAGGGGACTTTGTTTTACTCGATCAGGGGACTTTGTTATACTCGATGAGGGGACTTTGTTATATTCGATGAGGGAACTTTGTTATTCTCGATCATGGGACTTTGTTATACTCGATGAGGGGCCTTTGTTATACTCGATCAGGGAACTTTATTATACTCGGTGAGGGGACATTGTTATAATTGATCAGAGGACTTTGTTATACTCTATGAGGGGGCTTTGTTATCCTCGATCAGGGAACTTTATTATACTCGGTGAGGGGACATTGTTATACTGGATCAGGGGACTTTGTTATACTCGATCAGATGCCTTTGTTATACTCGATCAGGGGCCTTTGTTATACTCGATCAGGGGATTTAGTTATACTCGACCTGGGACTTTGTTATACTCGATTTGGAGCCTTTGTTATACTTGATCAGGGGGTTTTGTTATACTCGATCAGGGGACTTTGTTATTCTCGATAAGGGGGACTTTGTTATACTCGATCAGGGGGCTTTGTTATACTCGATCAGGGAAGTTTGTTATACTCGATCAGGGGAATTTGTTATACCCGATCAGGGGACTTTGTTATACTCGATCAGGGTGCTTTGTTGTATTCGATGTGGGGACTTTGTTATTCTCGATCATGGGACTTTGTTATACTCGATGAGGGGACTTTGTTCTACTCGATCAGGGGAATTTGTTATACTCGATCAGGGGACTTCGTTATACTCGATCAGGGGACTTTGTTGTATTCGATGAGGGGACTTTGTTATTCTCGATCATGGGACTTTGTTATACTCGATGAGGGGCCTTTGTTATACTCGATGAGGGGACTTTGTTCTACTCGATCAGGGGAATTTGTTATACTCGATCAGGGGACTTCGTTATATTCGATGAGGACTTTAGTATACTCACCGCGGACTTGTTATACTCGACGAGGGCCTTTGTTATACTCGATCAGGGGCCTTTGTTATACCCGATCAGGACTTTGCTATACCTGGATCAGGAGTTTGTTATACTCTATGAGGGGGCTTTGCTATACTCGATCAGGGAACTTTGTTATACTCGGTGAGTGGACTTTGTTATACTCGATCGGGGACTTTGTTTTACTCGATCAGGGGGTTTTTTTATACCTGATGAGGGGACTTTGTTATACTCGATCAGGGGCCTTTGTTATACTCGATCAGGGGCCTTTGCTATACTCAATCAGGGGACTTTGTTATACTCGACCAGGGGACTTTGTTATACTCGATCTGGGACCTTTGTTATACTTGATCTGGGGGCTTTGTTATATTCGATCAGGGGACTTTGTTATTCTCGATAAGGGGGACTTTGTCATATTCGATCAAGGGGCTTTGTTATACTCGACCAGGCGTCTTTGTTATACTCGATCAAGGGCCTTTGTTATACTTGATCAGGGGGCTTTCTTATACTTGTTCAGGGGACTTTGTTATACTCAATCAGGGGACTTTGTTATTCTCGAACAGGGGCCTTTGTTATACCCGATCAGGGGCCTTTGTTAAACTCGATGAGGGGACTTTGTTCTACTCGTTCAGGGGACTTTGTTATACTTCATCAGGGGACTTTCTTATACTCAATGAGGGGGATTTGTTATACCCGATCAGAGGGGCTTTGTTATACTTGATCAGGAGCCTTTGTTATAATCGTTCAGGGGACTTTATTATACTCGATCAGGGGACTTTGTTAAACTCGATCAGGGGCCTTTGTTATACTCGATCAGGGGTCTTTGTTATTCTCGATCAGAGGAATTTGTTAGACTCGATCAGGGGACTTTGTTATACTCGATCAGGGGGCTTTGTTATACTCGATCAGGGAACTTTGTTATACTCAATCAGGGGCCTTTGTTATAATCGTTCAGGGAACTTTGTTATACCTGTTCAGGGGCCTTTGTTATACTCGATCAAGGGAGTTTTTTATACTCGACCAGGGGACTTTGTTCTACTCGATCAGGGGCCTTTGTTAAACTCGATCAGGGGCCTTTGTTATACTCGATGAGGGGACTTTGTTATACTCGATCAGGGGACTTTGTTATACTCGATCAGGGGTCTTTGTTATACTCGATTAGGGAACTTTGTTATACTCGATGAGGGGTCTTTGTTATACTCGATTAGGGAACTTTGTTATACTCGATCAGGGGACTTTGTTATACTCGATCAAGGGACTTTGTTATACTCGATCAGGGGGCTTTGTTTTACTCGATCAGGAAACTTTGTTATACTCGATTAGGGGCCTTTGTTATAATCGTTCAAGGGACTTTGTTATACTCGATCATGGGACTTTGTTTTACTCGATCAGGAGACTTTGTTGTACTCGATCAGGGGAATTTGTTATATTCGATGAGGGGACTTTGTTATTCTCGATCATGGGACTTTGTTATACTCGATGAGGGGCCTTTGTTATACTCGATCAGGGGCCTTTGTTATACTCGACCAGGGGACTTTGTTATACTCGACCAGGGGACATTGTTATACTCGATCTGGGGTTTTTGTTATACTTGATCAGGGGGCTTTGTTTACTCGATCAGGGGACTTTGTTATTCTCGATAAGGGGACTTTGTTATACTCGATCAGGGGCTTTGTTATACTCGATCAGGGAAGTTTGTTATCCTCGTTCAGGGGCCTTTGTTATACTCGATCAGGGGACTTTGTTATACTCGACAAGGGGACTTTGGTATACTCGATCAGGGGCCTTTGTTATACTTGATCAGGGTGATTTGTTATACTCGATCAGGGGACTTTGTTATTCTCGATCAGGGGGCTTTGTTATACTCGATCAGGGAACTTTGTTATACTCGATCAAGGGAATTTGCTATACTCGATCAGGGGACTTTGTTATACTCGATCAGGGTGCTTTGTTATACTCAATCAGGGGACTTTGTTATACTCGATCAGGCGAGTTTTTTATTCTTGACCAGGGGACTTTGCTATACTCGATCAGGGGCCTTTGTTAAACTCGATCAGGGGCCTTTGTTATAATCGATCAGGGGACTTTGTTATACTCGATCAGGGGACTTTGTTATCCTCGATCAGGGGTCTTTGTTATACTCGATTAGGGAACATTGTTATACTCGATTGTTATACTCGATCAGGGACTTTGTTATACGATCAGGGAGGACTTTGTTATACTCGATCAGGGGACTTTTATACTCGATCAGGGGAAACTTTGTTTACTCGATCAGGAAACTTTGTCATAAGCGCTGTTATAATCGTTCAAGGGACTTTGTATATACTCGATCATAGGACTTTGTTATACTCGATCAGAATTTGTTAGTATTCGATGAGGGACTTTGTTGTTATTCTCGATCATGGGACTTTTTTATACTCGATGAGGGCCTTTGTTATATACTCGATAGGGGCCTTTGTTATACTCGATCAGGGGACTTTCTGTTATACTCGACCAGGGGACATTGTTATATACTCGATCTGGGGTTTTGTTATACTTATTTGATCAGGGGACTGTGTTATACTCGATTAGAGGACTTTGTTATACTCAATCAGGGGACTTTGTTATACTCGATCAGGGGACTTTGTTATACTCGATCAGGGGACTTTGTTATACTCGATCAGTGGGCTTTGTTTTACTCGATCAGGAAACTTTGTTATACTCGATCAGGGGCCTTTGTTATACTTGATCAGGGTGATTTGTTATACTCTATCAGGGGACTTTGTTATTCTCGATAAGGGGGACTTTGTTATACTCGATCAGGGGGCTTTGTTATACTCGATCAGGGAACTTTGTTATACTCGATCAAGGGAATTTGTTATACTCGATCAGGGGACTTTGTTATACTCGATGAGGGTGCTTTGTTATACTCAATCAGGGGACTTTGTTATACTCGATCAGGGGAGTTTTTTATTCTTGACCAGGGGACTTTGCTATACTCGATCAGGGGCCTTTGTTAAACTCGATCAGGGCCCTTTGATATACTCGATCAGGGGACTTTGTTATATTCGATCAAGGGACTTTGTTATACTCGATCAGGGGTCGTTGTTATACTCGATTATGGAACTTTGTTATACTCGATCAGGGGACTTTAATATACTCGATCACGGGACTTTGTTATACTCAATCAGGGGACTTTGTTATACTCGATAAGGGGACTTTGTTATACTCGATCAGGGGACTTTGTTATACTCGATCAGGGGACTTTGTTATACTCGATGAGGGGAATTTGTTATACTCGATCAGGGGACTTCGTTATACTCGATCAGGGGACTTTGTTGTATTCGATGAGGGACTTTGTTATTCTCGATCATGGGACTTTTGTTATACTCGATGAGGGCGCTGTTATACTCGATGAGGGACTTTGACCTACTCGATCAGGAATTTGTTATACTAGATCAAAGGACTTCGTTACTTATATTCGATGGGGACATGTTATACTCAATCGGACTTTGTTATACTCGATGAGGGCCTTTGTTATACTCGATCAAGGAGACGCTGTTATACCCGATCAAGGGGACTTTGCTACTCTCGATCAGAATTTATACTCTATGAGGGCTTTGTTATACTCGATCAGGAACTTTGTTATACTCGATCAGGGGCCTTTACTATACTCAATCAGGGGACTTTGTTATACTCGATCGGGGACTTTGTTTTACTCGATCAGGGGGTTTTGTTATACCTGATGAGGGGACTTTGTTATACTCGATCAGGGGCCTTTGTTATACTCGATCAGGGGCCTTTACTATACTCAATCAGGGGACTTTGTTATACTCGACCAGGGGACTTTGTTATACTCGATCTGGGACCTTTGTTATACTTGATCAGGGGGCTTTGTTATATTCGATCAGGGGACTTTGTTATTCTCGATAAGGGGGACTTTGTCATACTCGATCAAGGGGCTTTGTTATACTCGACCAGGCGTCTTTGTTATACTCGATCAGGGGCCTTTGTTATACTTGATCAGAGGACTTTGTTATTCTCGAACAGGGGACTTTGTTATACTCGATCGAAGGCCTTTGTTATTCTCGATGAGGGGCCTTTGTTAAACTCGATGAGGGGACTTTGTTCTACTCGTTCAGGGGACTTTGTTATACTTCATCAGGGGACTTTCTTATACTGAATGAGGGGGCTTTGTTATACCCGATCAGAGGGGCTTTGTTATACTTGATCAGGAGCCTTTGTTATAATCGTTCAGGGGACTTTATTATACTTGATCAGGGGACTTTGTTAAACTCGATCAGGGGCCTTTGTTATACACGATCAAGGGCCTTTGTTATTCTCGATCAGAGGAATTTGTTAGACTCGATCAGGGGACTTTGTTATACTCGATCAGGGAACTTTGTTATACTCAATTAGGGGCCTTTGTTATAATCGTTCAGGGGACTTTGTTATACCTGTTCATGGGCCTTTGTTATACTCGATCAGGGGAGTTTTTTATACTTGACCAGGGGACTTTGTTCTACTCGATCAGGGGCCTTTGTTAAACTCGATCAGGGGCCTTTGTTATACTCGATCAGGGGACTTTGTTATACTCGATCAGGGGTCTTTGTTATACTCGATCAGGGGGTCTTTGTTATACTCGATTAGGAACTTTGTTATACTCGATGAGGGGACTTTGTTGCTCTCCCGATCAGGGGATTTGTTATACTCGATCAGGGGACTTTGTTATACTCGATCAGGGGACTTTTTTATACTCGATCAGGGGGCTTTGTTTTACTCGATCAGGAAACTTTGTTATACTCGATCAGGGGCCTTTGTTATAATCGTTCAAGGGACTTTGTTATACTCGATCATGGGACTTTGTTATACTCGATCAGGGGACTTTGTCATACTCGATCAGGGGAATTTGTTATATTCGATGAGGGGACTTTGTTATTCTCGATCATGGGACTTTGTTATACTCGATGAGGGGCCTTTGTTATACTCGATCAGGGGCCTTTGTTATACTCGATCAGGGGACTTTGTTATACTCGACCAGGGGACATTGTTATACTCGATCTGGGGTTTTTGTTATACTTGATCAGGGGGCTTTGTTTACTCGATCAGGGGACTTTGTTATTCTCGATAAGGGGGACTTTGTTATACTCGATCAAGGGGCTTTGTTATACTCGATCAGGGAAGTTGGTTATCCTCGTTCAGGGGCCTTTGTTATACTCGATCAGGGGACTTTGTTATACTCGACAATGGGACTTTGTTATACTCGATCAGGGGCCTTTGTTATACTTGATCAGGGTGATTTGTTATACTCGATCAGGAGACTTTGTTATTCTCGATAAGGGGGACTTTGTTATACTCGATCAGGGGGCTTTGTTATACTCGATCAGGGAACTTTGTTATACTCGATCAAGGGAATTTGTTATACTCGATCAGGGGACTTTGTTATACTCGATCAGGGTGCTTTGTTATACTCAATCAGGGGACTTTCTTATACTCGATCAGGGGAGTTTTTTATTCTTGACCAGGGGACTTTGCTATACTCGATCAGGGGCCTTTGTTAAACTCGATCAGGGCCCTTTGATATACTCGATCAGGGGACTTTGTTATATTCGATCAAGGGACTTTGTTATACTCGATCAGGGGTCTTTGTTATACTCAATTATGGAACTTTGTTATATTCGATCAGGGGACTTTAATATACTCGATCACGGGACTTTGTTATACTCAATCAGGGGACTTTGTTATACTCGATAAGGGGACTTTGTTATACTCGATCAGGGGACTTTGTTATACTCGATCAGGGGACTTTGTTATACTCGATCAGGGGAATTTGTTATACTCGATCAGGGGACTTCGTTATACTCGATCAGGGGACTTTGTTGTATTCGATGAGGGGACTTTGTTATTCTCGATCATGGGACTTTGTTATACTCGATGAGGGGCCTTTGTTATACTCGATGAGGGGAATTTGTTCTACTCGATCAGGGGAATTTTTTATACTCGATCAGGGGACTTCGTTATATTCGATGAGGGGACTTTGTTATACTCAATCATTGGACTTTGTTATACTCGATGAGGGGCCTTTGTTATACTCGATCAGGGGCCTTTGTTATACCCGATCAGGGGACTTTGTTCTGCTCGATCAGGGGAATTTGTTATACTCGATCAGGGGACTTCGTTATATTCGATGAGGGGACTTTGTTATACTCAATCATGGGACTTTGTTATACTCGATGAGGAGCCTTTGTTATACCCGATGAGGGGACTTTGCTATACACGATCAGGGGACTTTGTTATACTCTATGAGGGGGCTTTGTTATACGCGGTCAGGGAACTTTGTTATACTCGGTAAGTGGACTTTGTTATACTCGATGGGGGACTTTGTTTTACTCGATCAGGGGGTTTTGTTATACCGGATGAGGGGACTTTGTTATACTCGATCAGGGGCCTTTGTTATACTCGATCAGGGGCCTTTGCTATACTCAATCAGGGGACTTTGTTATACTCGACCAGGGGACTTTGTTATACTCGATCTGGGACCTTTGTTATACTTGATGAGGGGGCTTTGTTATATTCGATCAGGGGACTTTGTTATTCTCGATAAGGGGGACTTTGTCATACTCGATCAAGGGGCTTTGTTATACTCGACCAGGCGTCTTTGTTATACTCGATCAGGGGCCTTTTTTATACTTGATCAGGGGGCTTTCTTATACTTGTTCAGGGGACTTTGTTATCCTCGATCAGGGGACTTTGTTATTCTCGAACAGGGGCCTTTGTTAAACTCGATCGAAGGCCTTTGTTATTCTCGATGAGGGGCCTTTGTTAAACTCGATGAGGGGACTTTGTTCTACTCGTTCAGGGGACTTTGTTATACTTCATCAGGGGACTTTCTTATACTCAATGAGGGGGCTTTGTTATACCCGATCAGAGGGGCTTTGTTATACTTGATTAGGAGCCTTTGTTATAATCGTTCAGGGGACTTTATTATACTCGATCAGGGGACTTTGTTAAACTCGATCAGGGGCCTTTGTTATACTCGATCAGGGGCCTTTGTTATAATCGTTTAAGGGACTTTGTTATACTCGATCATGGGACTTTGTTATACTCGATCAGGGGACTTTGTTATACTCGATCAGGGGACTTTGTTATACTCGACCAGGGGACATTGTTATACTCGATCTGGGGTTTTTGTTATACTTGATCAGGGGGCTTTGTTATACTCGATCAGGGGACTTTGTTATTCTCGATAAGGGGGACTTTGTTATACTCGATCAGGGGCTTTGTTATACTCGATCAGGAAGTTGTTATCCTCGTTCAGGGCCATTGTTATACTTGATCAGAATTTGTTATACTCGATCAGGGGACTTTGTTATTCTCGATAAGGGGACTTTGTTATACTCGATCAGGGGACTTTGTTATAACCGATCAGGTGACTTTGTTATACTCGATCAAGGGAATTTGTTATACTCGATCAGGGGACTTTGTTATACTCGATCAGGGTGCTTTGTTATACTCAATCAGGGGACTTTGTTATACTCGATCAGGGGAGTTTTTTATTCTTGCCCAGGGGACTTTGCTATACTCGATCAGGGGCCTTTGTTAAACTCGATCAGGGCCCTTTGATATACTCGATCAGGGGACTTTGTTATATTCGATCAAGGGACTTTGATATACTCGATCTGGGGCCTTTGTTATACTTGATCAGGGGGCTTTCTTATACTTGTTCAGGGGACTTTGTTATACTCGATCAGAGGACTTTGTTATTCTCGAACAGGGGCCTTTGTTAAACTCGATCGAAGGCCTTTGTTATTCTCGATGAGGGGCCTTTGTTAAACTCGATGAGGGGACTTTGTTCTACTCGTTCAGGGGACTTTGTTATACTTCATAAGGGGACTTTCTAATACTCAATGAGGGGGCTTTGTTATACCCGATCAGAGGGGCTTTGTTATAATTGATCAGGAGCCTTTGTTATAATCGTTCAGGGGACTTTATTATACTCGATCAGGGGACTTTGTTAAACTCGATCAGGGGCCTTTGTTATACTCGATCAGGGGCCTTTGTTATTCTCGATCAGAGGAATTTGTTAGACTCGATCAGGGGACTTTGTTATACTCGATCAGGGGGCTTTGTTATACTCGATCAGGGAACTTTTTTATACTCAATTAGGGGCCTTTGTTATAATCGTTCAGGGGACTTTGTTATACCTGTTCAGGGGCCTTTGTTATACTCGATCAGGGGAGTTTTTTATACTCGACCAGGGGACTTTGTTATACTCGATTAGGGAACTTTGTTATACTCGA
>NW_024739207.1:0-18324 GCF_018991925.1 Homarus americanus | reverse complement strand
TCCATTTGGTTTCCACGTCATCCACGCTAAGTACTTCAGTCCAGGGATGGTGAACTATCCACTGCCCAAAGAGGCGCATTGCAGAGTCAGTAATCGGCCTGTAGGTCTTGATGTAGGGTCTCTGTACTTGAGTGGGAGTGGCAGCTGGGGACCAGAGCACTGATAAGTGTGCTACACCCGATAGGAGGCATTGGTTGAGGTGGTTAGTACTGGTCCGCTAAGTCAGTTAAGATAAGGTCAAGGGTATTTTGACCGTGTGTGGGGAAGGTCACAACTTGTGATAGTGATAGCTGGTCCTGGATATCAGTGGTGTCAATTTCATTAAAATCCCCACATAACACTAACTTGGCACATGGGTACCTAACTCTGAGGTGGTCTGAGGTGGTGATGAGATGATTGATAAGAGTGTCTCTGGTGGGTGAGCGAGGCGGATGGTATGCCACACAGATTATGATGGAAGCAGTGTTGTGCGGGTGGGCCCGTGGCATAACACGTACCCATAATGCTTCCACATCTGCTGGGACTTGAACATCCAGGCGTGATGGGCGTAGGTCATCTTGACAGAAGAGGGCAACGCCCCCTCCGTGTCTATGTGAACGAAGGTGATGAAAGAGTTGATATCCCTCAATATGACACGTTTCAGGCACAATTTGCCAAGCCTCACATATAGCAATGACGCTCGCGGCGGCTGACCTGACTGTAGTTGCCAGCTCGTCGAACTTGTTAGCTAGGGAAGTGACGTTGGATAACAGTAAAGACGGGAGATCATACCATATCCGTGGAACTTCAGTGTGGTGGTATGGTCTGTCAGGGGTGGGTTTCTCCGGTTTCCTAGTGGAGGTTACGGTTCTAATGGGCTTATGTGTATGACGGCCTTGTCTACGGCTACGCACGTGGAATATGTTCAGTGACTTGAGTCGCCGATAACACTGCCATCAGGATAACCGTTCCCACGCTTTAGATGGTACAGAGTGCGTCGGGAGTAAGTGATTGGTGGCCATCTGTTGATATCTGTTGTGGGCGGACGGAAGTGTTTGTCACTGACAGCACTTTGAGGGCCACTGACACTAGTAGACATCTGTTAATATTTGTCAGTCGTAGAGACCGTGGGTCTTTGTCCCTGGTGCTTGGGGTCGCCGACACATTTTTCGCGATATATGTAAACACCGCGGTGGTCCTTGTCACTGGCACTTTAAGGGTGACCGATAAAGTGCCCACTGTCTGACTTTTCCTTGGGGTGCACTATCGAGCACTGTATGATAATCACTTATTGCACTGATGACTTGAATGCTTTGCTGAGAAAGTTCCTTAAGTGCACTATAGGAACACTGCTCCGTAATCAATCGTTCACTAATCACTAGAATGTTTTGCTGAATAGATACCGGTGTAGTAAGGCTGGTAGGGCGTTGGGGTATAGCAGGGGGAGTGGCAGGGCCAAACAGACTCGGCCTGGCTGCTAAAACCGGGAGCGCCTTCGGGGCACGTCTTGTCTCACTGACGGTTGACAAGTGTGTGAATGTATGTATGTAAATACATACATAGATACAAGTAATAGAGAGAATAAGTAAATTTATGAAAGAAAATAAAGTTGTGTGAGTGACGGCGGAGTAATATTGGTAGTGCGTATTCTGTTTGTTTATTGTCCACACAAAGATTCATTTAACGGAAAGTGGAGTTACCGCTGGCCTCATATTTAAATGTGATTAAAGGCACTCTTGTTGTAATGGCCATAGGGATAATGGTAATAGGAATGTTAATAATAATAATAATAATAACATTAGATCTCTCAGTGAATATAAATGTTGTGTTCAGTATTTACCTCCGTGTCGTAAGTCTCAGGTCACAAACATACAGTCGTGTTGAGAGTCTTGTTTTGGTTTCTCCGTGGAGTATCTGTCTCTCTATATCTCTCTCGCCTTTATACACACACATTGTGCGTGGTGTATCTCTCCTGTATCTCACTCTCACTCTCTTTCTCTTACTCTCTCACGTACACATATTCTCCGCGGTGTGTAGTACTTGCCTCTCTCTCTCTCTCTCTCTCTCTCTCTCTCTCTCTCTCTCTCTCTCTCTTTAATATCTCTTTTATTATTGTGCTTTACCTTATCAATAGCTTTTTCAAAATCAACAAAGCATATATACAAATTTCTTCGGACCTCTAAATCCTTTTCTTACAAAATTCTTGAATCAAATATAATTTCTCTAGTTCCTTTTCCTTTTCTAAATCAATTTTGCTCTTCAGATAACTTACTTTCTATTTTAAATTTTATTCTACTTAAAATTATCTTTAATAAACTTCTCAAGCCTGATTTATTAAGTTAATTGTTCTAAACTGGGTGAACTCTTAAGGTCACTTGGCTTTATAGGTATTAAACCAAATAATATTTTTTTAAAATCACTGGGAAGTTTGCCTTAGAAGTATATAGAATTACAAATTATACTCAAACATTTTATCTCGTTCTTGTCCATTTGTTATATAAATTCTGCTGGAAGCTGATCAACCCCACAAGCTTTATAATTTATCATGTTGCTCACAGCTGTCTCAACTTCTGTGTCCACAATTGGCAGTTTGATCTTTAGTTCCTCTTCATTTCTTCCCTCTCCTCTATCTTTATCATTGTATAGTTCTTCTACGCAATCTGTCCATCTCTCTATTACTTCTTCTGCCTCAAACAGGATCTAAGTGCCTTTGCTTTTAATAGGCCCACTTCATTAATTTATTTTCTTCTATTTGTTCATTTGTTTAATCTTTCTGTACATTTCCCTATAATTATACCTTCTGTTATCATCTTCTATCTCCTTACATTTCCTCTTTGCATTCCCTTTGAATTTCTTGGTTAATTTTTACGTTGACTTCAGTTCGTTTCCTCATATTTTTTCGTCTATTCATTTTCTGTAAAATTTAATTTGTCATCCACTCACTTTTAGCCTCGTTCCTCCTGTGCCCTGTAAGTTTTCCTCCGTCTCTAACATTACTTCTTTTTAATTATTTAATTGTTGTTCTGGTTCTTGTTCATCAGTCAGTCACCCTCTAGCAATACTGAACTTCTATTTGCTTTTTCACTTTCATATTCCATTCCTGTTCCTGTTTTGAACTTCTCTATATTCTATTTGATTTTGTCCATAGGTATTTTTTTAGTTATGTTTGTTTTAAGTTTTTCGCCTCACTAAACTCATTACTGGGACTCGATCTGACCCACAATCTGCCCCTGGGTAGGTTTTGGTTTATGTTATTGAATTTCTGAATCTTTCCTGAATTAAAATGTAATCCATTTAATACTGATTATATCGAATATATTCTCCCGGGGTGAGACCCATGTTTAGAGATACCTAGGGTGTTGTTCAATCATTATATTTGCAGTTATCTTTTTTCCTCACAAAAGTCAATAAATATTTCTCCTCTCTCATTTCACTTATCCAGCCCATGTGGTCATACTTCTAGCGCCACTTTCTCTTTCCCAACTATTGCGTTTAAATCGCCCATTATAACCAGACAATCATTAACCTTTACGGTGTTTTTGGCTTTGTTTTAGTCTTCATAAAAGTTTTCGAAGACTTCATCCTCACTATCATTTGTTGGTGCATTAACCTGTATTATTACCAAATCCATGGGATTAGCATTAAACTTGACTAACAAAAATCTATCTGACACTGCCCAGTGCCCAATATCCCTTTACACTACTGCTTAACTTCTGGTTTACAATAATACCAACACCTCTCATGTTTTTCACCGCCTGGATACATGAAGTAAGAATATTCACTGAAGCCAATACAAAGATCCTAAACATATATATATTTTCTTCTTAAAGCTGCGTTTTTTATAGTTTTGATCCGACTCTCTTTTTAACTTCATCATTTATAAAAATTTCATCTCAACTTATCTCTCTCTCTCTCTCTCTCTCTCTCTCTCCTTGGAATGTATTTTTCCAGTTAAAGATACAAAACATCACATTCTTATTTCAACTTACAATTAACATCACTTTTAAAACGTCAAATTAAACCCTGGAGCCAAAACAGCAGCTGTAAACATACGCTGCCTCCTCTTTTTTCTCTCTCCCCAGAAGGCGTTTTTCCAGCTACGATCTCACCACACTTTTTGCCTCGCCATAAAAAAAAGCACGAAACATCACATCCTGGACCCAAGCTTACACGAGATCTTGGTGTATAAAACTTTACATGCCATCTTATGGGTATAAACTATGTACATAAGTGCGTTCCTCTTCCCCCTTCTTCTTAAAATTACTACTTCCCATTTTCTTCTGTGTTTCCTCTCCTCTCTCTCTCTCTCTCTCTCTCTCTTCTTTATATTTTTGCACTTCTCTCTGCCTTCCTCTCCCTCAGAAAAAAAATCCTTCCTGTAGGAGCGTCGTATTCCATGCCAGGATGCCTTAGTGCTGCTTTGCCTTCCTCCCACACACACCTCCTGTAAACCCTGTCTCTCTCGCTCTCACACCTGTCTGATTAAAATATTCCATCCAAAGAAAATTTCCTCTTTTTTTTTTTATTTTAATTTCTTTTAATAATTTCTTGAGATATTTTTATTTTGTATTAATCCGTTTTATGTCCTATTTACATAAACATTCACCATTTTCTCCTTATTTCCTTCCATTTACATTAACATATCCTTTATTTTAGTCTCTGTTCATACATAGATACATTAATTCTGTTCTCTTTCTCCCCCTCCTCTTTACAAACATATTTAACATTATTTATTTATTCACCCCTTTTATTTCCAATTCTCCTCAAATATATTATACTCTCTCCCTCTCTCTGTTATTATTCCATCTCTTTACACATATTCATTATTATCCGCGTGTGTCTCTTCCTCTCATCCGCCACACTTAAATGCGTTTCAAATTATATTTTTTCGTTCTTCCTTGTTATCTTATATTATTCTATGCATGATGATTTACTCTGTATATTGTGTTTTTCTCTGTGTGTGTGTGTGTGTGTGTGTGTGTGTGTGTGTGTGTGTGTGTGTGTGTGTGTGTGTGGGTGTGTGTGTGTGTGTGTGTGTGTGTGTGTAGGTGTGTGTGTGTGTGTGTGTGTGTGTGTGTGTGTGTGTGTGTGTGTGTGTGTGTGTTTTGATAATCTCTTTGATATTAATACAAGAATAATATACCCTATATATTATGTTTTTATATCATGTAGTCTTAATTTATTTATTCCTGCGTTATGGTTTCTCCTTGTATATATTTGTCTGTCTGCTATTTGATACCATTAATAGTCCATAATTGCTAGTTCGTTCTCCTGTCAAGCGTTACGTCTCATTACCATTGTATTTTTTGTTTCAGTTTGTATTAGCAATGTGTAGTGAAGAAAGTAACTTATTATACCAGCTTAATGACCTTATATTTATTGACCTTAATACATCGTTGTTTAGCACTGAACCAACTTAGTTCACGTGTTTAATGGTTCTCCGTTAAGTCCCTCACTGGTCAGTATTGTGAAGAGCTCCTCCAGTTGTTATTGACGCTTGTAATGGAAAGGTCTGTATCTCTCCTGCCATATACAACTCATGTGTTTACTATATATTTATAACAAACAGTATATCGATATTCTCCTCCTCTAGTATTATAACCAACGCTACAACTCCTCCATCAAGCACTGTAATTGTTTTGTTTTGTTCTTTGTTCTTCGGGTGGTATTAAAAATAATCTTGTTCGTTAGATGTTTGTTCAAAAAAATAAAAAATAAAAAGTTTTTTTTCATGGCAGGTGTCAGAGTGCTGCCCTCAAGAGACACCTGACTGTATGTGTTTCATAACTCGTTAACATGTTTTTTGTTTTGTTTTTATACTCCCTTCAAACGTATACACATAAAGATACATCACACACACGCATACATACACCTACACACACACACAGGCATACAACTACACATATTCATAGATGCCACATACGCATACATGTGCACAGACCAACGTATACATTCACACACATACATATACATACGCCCCGTGCAATTTGAGAACGTGGGGAGGGCGAGGGACGCAAGCACTTATCGAGAGTAACAAGGTTGAAACACAATCCTGAACAATTACCACAGCAGAAAACTCTCTCTCTCTCTCTCTCTCTCTCTCTCTCTGTGCCTGCCTCCCCGATCAGTGCTCTTCCCGGTATCAAGTGAACTCGGCTCTAGGGAAAACCCGGTACTAGGAGATCCTGGCTTCTTGAAGTCCCGACCTCCCAGGCTTTGGAGAACCCGGCGTCTTGAAGAACCCGACCTCCCAGGCATTGGAGATCCTGGCCTCTTGGTGATCCTAGCCTCTTGGAGATCCCGGCCTCTTGGAGAACCTGGCTATGCAATTTAATTTTCTGGTGAGCGAAAGAGACAAAAAAATTCCTTTTTACGCTGCGTAAACTAATTATCATTAGATTATTTTCTGGTTAACGTCAGGGTGTAAAGGCCACAGTTGAGTAGCACACACACACACACACACACACACACACACACACACACAGTGTAGTAGTAGACCAAACCTTACCATGACTGACCTGAAGGCACCGAGGCTTATGATTGGTCAGTGGGAGGAGCTTCCCAACCTGACACATTAGGTCACTTGTTGTTTATGGTCAATTTCCTCAGCCACGACAGGTAATATGGACGACAACCAGAGGCCAACACCAAGTCAGGTCATTATTAGAAGAAACTACAAATATACTGAATTATAATTCAGTATAATACCTTTTTAATCCGAGGTCGGGTAAGTTCGTCTCCTTCTTTCCCTCCCCGTCTACCTTCACCCATCTCCCCCCTCCCCTCCTTCTCTCCCCGCCTATATCCCCCCCTCTCTCTCTCCATTCAACTGTATCTCCCTCCCTCCCTCCCTCTCTCCCCCTCTCACCTCCCCCCCCCCTTCCTTCCCTCTCACTTTTGGGGGAGTGAAAATACGACGGTTTTTCTTTGCCGGTCGACACGGTCATTTCTCAGGGGAGGAGGAGGAGGAGGAGGAAGATTAAAAGAAAGGCTAAAAATAGGAAATATAGAAAGAAACGGATTAGGAGGAGAGAGAAAGAGATGAAAATGGTGGAGAGGAATATTTAGAGAAAGAGGAGGTAGAAGAAGAGATTGATGAGATTTAGAAGAAGATTAAGAGAAGGAGGAAGAAAAACAGGAGGAAATAGAGGAGAAAAGGGAAGCAGAAAGGAAAAAAAATACAGTATTTAAATAAAGATGAAATAAGGTTTTGGAAAAGCAAGAGACGGAATAAAAAGGAGAAATGGAGGAGAATATGAAAAGGAGGAGGAAAGGAACTGGAAAATAAGGAAAAAGGGACAGGAAGAACGAAAAGATAAGCAGGAAGAGTAATAATAAAAAAAGAAGAGGAGAAGAAAGAAATGAAGGAGAAGGAGGAGGAGGAGACGGAGGATGAAACAGTGGCGAAGAAGAATTAATACACACCGTTAAGTGGCATCTTACAAGGCTCTTAAGACAATACTCATCACCTCAAGACGACCGGAACCTCCTCCTCACCTCCCAGGGGAAAAATATGGTAGTTTTCCTCTCTGGAGGGTACGGCCATCCCTCAGGAGGAGGAGGAGGAAGGGGAGAGAAAGATGAGGGTGTGAAGTACAATCAGGAACGAATATATGGCGCAAATTGCCGCCATGCAACGTCGTTAAAACGGTGATATTTTTTCCCTCTCCCCGACCTCCCTCTTGCCTTCTCTCCCCCCCCCCCACCCTTTCCCTCTCCCCTCTCCCCTCTTTTCCCTCCCATCACCCCCCATCCCCCCGTCTCTCCCACCAGATAAATTAGGTTGCTTTCTTACCGTCTACACCCATTCCTGAAGTTTCGTTCACCACCACTACCATCACCACCACCACCTCACCACCTATTACTACCACCACTACCACTACCACCTCCACCACCTCACTCACCGCCACCACCACCCACCGCCACTCACACTGCCACCTCACCACCACTCACCTCACTACTCACCACTGCCACTGCCACCACCACCACCACCACCACCACCACCTCACTACCTCACTGCCACTACTACCACCTCACCACCACCACCACCACCACCACTCACTGCCACCACCACCACCGCCACCGCCACCACCGGATCCATTATAAGCACGTCTCAGTGTTTTATAGCCCTGGAAATAGCTGTAACTCACCCCCGCCCCCCCTCGTACCTTATAAGAGAAGGTTCTTAAGCTGCCTCTTCATTGTAATCTAATGTAACCATTCGTACGTCTCTCTCTCTCTCTCTCTCTCTCTCTAATAAATTTCTTCAGGTACACTAAAAATAATAGAGGTTATATTTGTTTTGTTTTTATCTTATTTATTTCGTCTTTTTTTTCTCCATCTTTTACTGCCTTCATCCTTTATATGTATGTATGTATGTATGTATGCATGTATGCATGTATGTGTGTATGTATGTAATAATAATAATAATAATAATAATAATAATAATTAACGGTTTATTGAGAAAATTCTGCAGCCTTAAGGCTGTAAAATATACTTTAAACCTAAATGACTTATTACATACAAAGACATGGGGTGTGTGGGTCGTTTAACAAAGGCTTTCGTTACTAAAAGTAGAAGGAACATGCATTGAACATACAAATTATTATAGTTTACAGTTGATGGCCCGGGCTGGTGTCTTGGTATACTGTGTGAGGTCACGTAGGCCACGTGGTGTAGTGACTCGTCCGTAGGTATTGACATGAAGGACCTCTGTGGTCATGGAGACACCGGGTGGTGTGGTGTTCACGTGGTGCAGTAACTCGTCCTCGGGTGTTAATATGAAGGACCTCATGTGGTTATGGAAACACCGGGTGGTGGCACAGTACCTCACTCTCTGCTGGGTGGTGTTGTGTTATCTCGTAGTCAGGTGTAAAGCCGGCCCACTGTTATTCCCAGGGTGGACTGATTAACACCTCCTGGTCAGAAGATAGTGGATGGTTCCCAGGGGTGCTTATCTCACTGGTGGGTCACTGCTCTCACCGTTACTGCCTAGTGCTCAATTCACTGGCTTAAACACTGTTCATCAATGTTCAACACTGATCCCACTTCTTTCCAAAACGAAATTGTCACTTTTGATTATGTTGATATCCCGGTAGAGAGGATGGGTCGGGGAGAGGGACTTGGGGAATGGGGCCGAACATTGGCCAAGGGGAGCAGTAGGAGCAGCGCCTGATAGGTCTTGACCCTACGGTGGTTAAGGATATATGTATGTAATGTATGTATGTATGTATGTATGTATGTAACCTCAAAAACACCCAAATCAATGGCTCACTTTGTACTCCTCAATCTGAATCACTGAGTAGAGAAAATTGCTCAAACAAAGGTGGATTCTGATGACTTGTACCACTGAACCGAGACCACTTTCTTCCCGTTCTTGTTTCCTCACCTTTGACATTACCGAAAACAAACCCCAGACCTGGAATTCGACATCGAGGTCAGACTCTCCCTTCAACAAATCCAGTATATAATAATATTTTCCTTGGTAAATTGATCCAGAAAATTGGCAAATAAAAAAATTCCATCCAAAACGAAGGGGAGAAAGTGGGTAATTGGATGAAATTGTTTTTATTTAATTCTTTTTGGCATCGATTTTGTTCTGCCTTGTCTCTGTTGTGGATATTCTTTCATCGTTTTACACACACACACACACACACGCGCGCGCGCGTTTGTATAGTCCACATCACACAGCTTTTTCCATACATCAATTAAAATATACACAATTGAATACAGGCATCACACATATTGTTATGGAAGTTACATAATGATTTCACATACTACAATATATACTTTTAAATTGTGTTCTTTCCTTTCTATATATTCATTGTTGTCTTTTCATCTACCATATACATCAATTTACTTTCACACTTTCTGTTTCTTAGTAAATTCAAAGGTAAATCTCTTCCATATTCCATTCATACGCTTATTTTTCTTTTGTTTTTTTCTCTCTTATTTTCTCATTCTCACTTTTTGTTGACATTATTTACAGAATATTCATAAATAATAGCTTCATCCTTTGCCTTGGTGGGCTGGGGTCGCCATCCCTCAGGTATACTGATGACGTCATGTTGGATTAGTAGAATATTAGTGTTTTTTTTTTTACTTTCTCTCTTAAGTCCCTTTTATTATCCATTCTTCTTTGTTTGTGTTTTTATTATTTTGTACTTATTTCATCCCTCTTTCTATTTCAGGTTTTCTCGATTCTTCTCTGTTCCCTCTCATCTCCCTCTCCTTATTTATTTATTTTTACATCTCCTAATGCCTCATTTTATTCTTCTCTTTTCGTATCCTTTCACCGCCTCTCCATTTTTCTTGCAGTTTTCTATTCCTCCTCCTCCTTCTCCTCCTCTTCTCGCCCCCTTGTTTTCTCCTCGTTTCCTTGTCCTCCTCCTCTCCTCTCCTTCTCCTCCTTACCCTCCTTACCCGCCTCCTCCTTCTCCCCCCCCTCCTACTCCTTCTCTCACCCTCCTCCTCCCTGGGTCGACTGGTTGGGTATTCATAGCTAAACTTTTATCCTCAAGCATTAATTGACGTCATCTCTTGTTTTATTAATTTCTTCTTTCATTTTCTATTCCTTTTTATTATTTCCCTTTTCCCATTATACATTCTTATATTCTTCTTATATGTTTCTTAACTTGTCGTATCATCTCTTTAATTAGTTTTATTTTTTTTCGTGTTGCTTCTTCGTGTTCTCCCTCCCTCCCTCCCTCCCTCCCTCCTTCTGTGCCTTTTGCGGTCATATGCCTAGTTAACCCCGCCGCCACTAACGTCACCACTGCCGCCACTTCAACGCCACCACCGCTGCCACTAACGCCACCACTGCTGCCATTTAACGCCACCACCGTCGCCACTAACGCCACTCACCGCCGCCACTAACGCCACCACTGCCGCCACTAACGCCACCACTGTCGCCACTAACGCCACCACCGCCGCCACTAACGCCACCACTGCCGCCACTAAACGTCACCACCGCCGCCACCAACGCCACCACCGCCGCCACTAACGTCACCACACTGCCGCCACTAACGTCACCACCGCCGCCACTAACGTCACCACCGCCGCCACTAACGTCACTCACTGCTGCCACTAACGCCACCACCGCTGCCACTCAACGCCACCACTGCCGCCATACACTAACGCCACTTTCACTGCTGCCACTAACGCCACCACCGCCGCCACTAACGTTACCACCGCCGCCACCACTGCCGCCACCAACGCCACCACCGCCGCCACTTCATCGCTACCACTGCCGCCGCCACTAACGCCACCACTGCCGCCACTAACGCCACCACCGCCGCCACTAACGCCACCACCGCCGCCATACTTCAACGCCACCACTGCCGCCACTAACGCCACCACTGCTGCCACTAACGTCACCACCGCCGCCACTAACGTGCCACCACCGCCGCCACTAACGCCACCACCGCCGCCACTAACGCCACCACCGCCGCCACTAACGCCACCACCGCCGCCACTAACGCCACCACCGCCGCCACTAACGTCACCACCGCCGCCACTAACGCCACCACCGCCACACACACACACACACACACCTCATCCACCATGTACTATACGTTTTATCTTGGCGTTGTGGCCTGACAGCGGTATCATTAATTACAAAATGTTAACCCAACCATTAAGTTCAGGAGACTAGATATAATGACAGAGATAAGACTTGAATTAATCTCTTAATAATACACGAGCAGAAAATTCCCAAGTAACTGCATCCCAAAACATGTAACTGGATTCTGAATGAACTTGTCGGTTCTATGTGTTGCAGATATCACCAATGAAACCATTCTTACACTCCAGAAGCAATAAATAAAAATCACGATAGTAAAATGTTGACCATGAAACGTATTTAGTGAAGTAGAAAACATTGGGGGAAAACTGATAATTATGTCGCATTGCGTGTAGAATATGATGAATTGGGGATTAACTCTCGCATTTGTGGTCCCTGTCTATCTGTCTGTCTGTCTGTCTGTCTATTGAGTGGAAGTCGCGCTTATAGTCTTTGCCCATGAGGAGGACCGGTAGCCACTGATCTTGTTTACCAATAACATTCTCTTCATTACACCTAAATATATAACGTCTCTCTCTCTCTCTCTCTCTCTCTCTCTCTCTCTCTCTCTCTCGTTACTGCTCACCTGGGAGAAGTTACTAAAAAAAGATCTAAAATTTTCGTACCTGCTAGTATAAAAAAAGATGGACACAATATACTTTAAGAGATTTTCTCCTCCCACGAGAGACATTAAAATTTTTTTTTTTTTTTTGCTAAATGTCTGCAGATTTTATTAATGTTTCAAGTGGACTTTACTCTCCTGAAATGTATCGCTTGTCTCTCTGCTTTAGATCTCGTAGGTAATAAATTTATATGAAGTACCTTATTCTTTTTATATTATATTATTGGTCACTCATTTGTATAGTGAGCTAAGGTCATGAGTGTTTAGGATCTATGGAACATTGTTTGTGTGGCACAGTAAGAGGCCGAGTATTCTTATGAATATTTTCACTTTTGGGTTTTGATTTTGCTTGTAGGGATGTGAGGGAAAGTACTTTTTATTGATTGTGTTTGATGATCATTCTTATAGAAACCTCTCGAGGCTATTGGGGGCTTCCGTGGTCCTAAACTGCGGGAGGGAACTGTGTGTTAATCTTCTTAGGGACAAGTTCTTAGGAGATGGTTTACTCAGCTAGTGCAGTGGGAGGTGTGTGTTCTTTACAGCTTTTCCGTTTTAATATCTTTATTAAATCGCTCTCGCTACATAATGTTGGCTGTATTTTGTAACATTTAACAAATATAAAGATAGAATCAACGTCTTAGTTATGAAACCACGAGACGTCATTCCTTCAGTGACAAGAAGTCGTGGATTACCAAATAACTTTATCCACTGGCAGCGCTGCAGGAGCGCCTCATGGTGAGATAGTATAGTGAAGACTTGTGTCTTTACTATGACTCCAACTCTGGCGTTCAGTAGACATTATGGCACGGCAGGTATGCAAATTGTGTTGGTTCAAGTTGAATATTCATGGCTGTACTTGGATCATTTTAGTCATATCAATTGTGCTTTATTTATTTATAATGTTAGTCACTAAATAAGGACCAAGTTCATCTGTATATATTTCCTCTTATGACTTTCTCAGTTTAACACGACTAATGGATCCGTCCACCACATGGCCATTTGTTGTCAAAGATCAACGCTTCAGAATATTTTGGGAGGTTATTGCAACAAAATTATAGTTAATTAAACCAGACAACACTAAAGATGTAAATTTACAATATTTATATTTTCATCTTTATATTTTTTTGTGAACCAAAAATAAATAGGCCCACCAATTTCTTGTTTGCGGTCTTCATGTTGACATTATTGTTTCTTCTTTTTGTTGGTTAATTTTATGCCAACAGTAAATTTCTTTTGTTCTTGTTATGTTTACGTGAAACTGAAGGTTCATTCACTAACAACTCACAATATTTTTTTTTTATCCTTAACAACGACTAATTTTTCTTGCCTAATATATACCCCAGTCATTTACATTTTTATCCCAACTGTATTTGCAATTATTTTTTTCTCTGGAGGCAAGTGAAAGAGGAAGAAAATCTACATAATTTTGGGAGGCACAATTCCCATTGCATTTGGCCCCGTGTGAGAGCGGGGTAGTCATGAACAGTGATGGCTGAGGGAGAGACAAATGTAGTCATTACTGGTCTGGCCGGGACCTCCCGTGTGCTGTCTCCCTGGGGAATGTCGCCATCAAGTTGCTGTGTCGCCCCGCGTAAACATCCCGATGGGTGGGCAGAAGGGGGGGGGGTGGAGGCTTAATTCTGGGGGAGGGAGGGTGTATAGGAAGAGGACAAGGGAGGAGATGTGGGGAGAATTTAGGGAGATATTATAAGAACGGCAACGGGGAGAGTAATTGGGAGATGGTTATATTGTTGCCGTTTAAGTCGCCTAGGAGAGAAAAAAGTTATTACCGGCTTAATTCAGTTCTGTAATTTGTAAGTTCTTTTGTTTTTGTCCTCAGACTGTTTTGCGTACGTGGTAATATATGCCTAGAAACTCTGTAGGTGTTACGTAAATGAATAAATGATAAAACTGTAAATGTAATTGCGATTGAACTGAACTGATTGAGTTCTTGTCACTTGAAATTGTGTTTTAATGTTTATAAATTTTATTTGAACAATGTAATATTCTTCCTTAAGTTTATGAATATTTTTATCAATAAATTAGCGGAACTAAACTTTGCCTAGCCGAGCCAGTCAGGATATTTCATTCACTCGTGAGGCTCCTTTTTGTTTTGTGTGGTGCTCCATTGTTTACTTTTGGATGTACTACATTGTCCCAGTGTTTATTACGGTTATTTTAGACATTATTGAGTGAATCAAGTGACAGTGACGTGCCTGGACTTTCTCGAGACAGAAAACGGGAAAATAAACGTCAGTGTTAAGTGATATTACTGACCAAACGGGAACGTAACAGTGAGCCTTATGTGAGTTGGGACACCAAGCAACAGGTCTCTACACGTACTAGTGGACCGCCAGTGATCGAAAGATTTTAACGACCCTATCGAGACAACATGAGTCGTAATGTTCATTCTGAAATTCATCGACTCCACAAGCACAGATAGTTATATATAATCCACCTACTAGAGTTTATGATGACTGGCAAATCTCTGGAGTCTCCCTCTTTGATCATTGTTGGCGGGCATATGATGTACTTGTTACGTTTCTTAATGCGCCTCCTTAATTTCATCCGCCTTAGAACCATATTGGGAGGACCATCATTTTACATGTCGAGTGTAGCGAGGGTCGGGTCAGAGAGTTACTTATACACGGACGACCAGATGGAATAATAGAATCCTAGACATTATTATTATTATTATTATTATTTCCCATTTTCCTGTCCATGGCAGCCTGTTTACACTTACAGAAATATATTTCCCAGACGAATTTTGTCATGTTTACATTCTCAAGCGGGTGTTTATTATGTTGTACATATATTCTACATACCGAATCCCTGGAGGAATTTTCATAACGCTTCCACGGGAGAATGGACGAGACCTTGGGGAGTTTACCTCTGAAGTCTCGTAGGTGTCTTGACCTTGTATATGTGAAAGGGTCATGGCGATATTTGCACATCTTTGACCTTCACTTAACTCCCAACTACACATCTCGAACTTCAGTAGGCTTTAGCAGATACTGAGGCGCATCTCCGGATAAACTGTGAATCTCTCTTGCAGATCTCGGTTAAGAATATGGTGTGCTCAGTTACCTACACATCTCACTTTAGAGAATCTCGTTGAATTTGCACTTGAAGCCTTAAGCTGCACATCACAAAGCAGCTCTTGATGGTCTTAAATGAACATCAAAGACAAGTTTATGTCACCGGTCCAACACATCACAGATTAATGAATTAGCACTCTCCAACTAACACATCTCTCACTTTACACAATAAGAACTGGCCAACTTGCTATAAGGATTTTGTTGCCAATCTCATATAAACGATGACAAGACAGAGTAACACATCTACACTAAACACACATTACGGAAGCTGCACCCACCAAAATACCCGGAACAGAATAAAGCCAACCACCTTCCATATCTCTGATCAGTTGACACACATCTTAAGTCGTTGGTTCTCCTGCCGACATATGTCAGTCTACGGAATGACCAACCAGTTCTCACATCTCAAACTGGGATATTGGCCAACGCATGACAGACCAAATTATCAGTCGCCCTATCAGCACATCTTAGACCAAAACGCAACGAGAGTCCTGTCCCTCCCCCCAGTCAACCTTTGTCTCACATCCATCTTACCTCACTATGTCGGGTATATCACATCGTGTCAATGAGAAACTAAAAATAAAACGGAAGAAAAACTACTCCCAAAAAGAAGTCAAAATGTCTAACACTCCACATTCCTCTTGCTTCTATCACCATCATGTTCAGCCATACCGTAGAAAAAAATTCTATCAGGCGTTAATATGCTGTTCAATAATTTTAGCTTATGGAAATGTCGGTCTGAGGCTCTGCGTGACATCTTTCTTGTCTGGTTCAAACACCATGGACCTCCAGAGACTAGTTACCCCGTACGCTCTTGGACCAGAATGTTGGCCTTCCTACCAGTCACATCTCGGTCCAGAATATTGGGTCTTCCTGGCTGCTCGTCTCAATGGCCAGCTTAGACCTTGTAGTGCTGGACGTTGCCTGATGCTGCATACACAAGATGAAGTCCCTGAAACGCTTTGTCCACTGGACTCGACGATGGTGGCTAACAAGCGGAGTAGGGAGGGAGAAAGAGGACAGACAGACATAGACAGACAGACAGAGAAAAAGGTAGAAATAGAAACGGGTGGAGAGTAAAAGAGAGACAAATCAGACAGACAGGCAGAGATGGACGGACAGCAAGAGAGAGAGAGCGAGAGAGAGAGAGACAGGCAGACAACGAGAAAGAGATAAAATGATAAACTGATTCACAGCCGGATGGACAGAAACATAAATAAAAGAAAGAGACGCTTCACTTTTAATAAATAGACTGAAGGACACAGTTTGTTGACGATAAACAACACGAGACAAGGATACAGCATGGTTTTTGGTGTCGGACTGATCAACCACGGATAGCACCACTAGCAGCCGTGAATAGCTTGACCCCCAGAGGACAGTATTGTTGACCTGTACATTCGACAGCCGTTTAGCTTTCACGCGAACGAAAAATACATGTGAAGGTTGACGTTTCCAGTGAGCGATAAAATTTGCAGTTTGTGGTGAAAGTCGGAATGTACAGTCGGCCATTCTGTTATTCAGTTGTTGTTTTTTCGGTAAATTCCCCTCACAGTGACCGGAAAATTTCTACAGTGAAGGGCACAATTATTGACAGTGAACAAAATGATTCCGGTAAACGGCGGAGCAAGCCGGTTGATGGAGCAACATTGAGAGATCAAACATATTGTGGTAGGAATTGAAAGGTTTCGGGCCGGATGGAATGGCTACAAGCGTCTCAAACTTGTATGAGCAAATGACATCCAGTGATCATGGTGTTGGCGAGACATTTTTGATGTACGCTTTCGTCTGGTTTCTCTCTCTCTCTCTCCCTATCTCTCTTTTTTCCCTTTTCCTTCTCCCTCTGTCTCTCATTTCCGTCTTCCCTGTGCCTTTCTTTCTCTTCCCTCTCTCCTAATCTATGCAGGATGGCAATGCACTTTTCGGTATCATATTAGTTGGTGAAATAACTTACCAACTTTATATGACAGGTGAACAGCTAGCCAGGAGAAGTAGATTTCCACAGTGTAAGTAATGAATAGTGACGGGAACAACAACACGAAGCCCGTAGGAGAGAGGAACAACCCGGAAGTTAAGCCAGGAGTTTGTTGAGTTAGACTAATTGGGGTAACTGCTTTAGACTGTGATTGGCCACTGATGGAGTCCTGATACAGTGGCGTCATAGTGGAGGAGTCCTGATACAGTGGCGTCATAGTGGAGGAGTCCTGATACAGTGACGTCATAGTGGAGGAGTCCTCATACAGTGACGTCAAGGTGGAGGGGTCCTGACACAGCGACGTCATAGTGGAGGAGTCCTGATACAGTGACGTCAAGGTGGAGGAGTCCTGATACAGTGACGTCATAGTGGAGGAGTCCTCATACAGTGACGTCAAGGTGGAGGGGTCCTGACACAGCGACGTCATAGTGGAGGAGTCCTCATACAGTGACGTCAAGGTGGAGGAGTCCTGATACAGTGACGTCATAGTGGAGGAGTCCTCATACAGTGGCGTCATAGTGGAGGAGTCCTGATACAGTGACGTCATAGTGGAGGAGTCCTCATACAGTGACGTCAAGGTGGAGGGGTCCTGACACAGCGACGTCATAGTGGAGGAGTCCTCATACAGTGACGTCAAGGTGGAGGAGTCCTGATACTGTTGCGTCATAGTGAAGGATTCCTGATAGTGACTTCAAAGTGAAGGAGTCCTGAAACTCTAGTACAAAGCCATGCGATAATTGTGCCACAGATTGACTCCTGAAATAGACATAGTATAGCTTAATAACAGACAGGTAACAAACAATTCATCGTTATTACTCAGGTACAGTAGTTCCTCGGAGCCCTGACTTGCACCAGCGTCCAGAGGGAGAGAGAGAGAGAGAGAGAGAGAGAGAGAGAGCACACGCTTGTACACCTTAACAATGGTGCCAGTGGTGGTTGAAGGCAGGTTGAAAGCTCCTTGCTCTTAAGGTAGCTTCCATTACCGTTTCATTTTGGAGGTTGAGGGAAAAGCCAGGCGTTGTTGAAAGCTCGTTCAGGCGTTGTTTTATGGCACGAGCTTGAGTGTGCTGGCGGAATGGAGGCGGCCTCGTTA
>NW_024739206.1:0-12377 GCF_018991925.1 Homarus americanus | reverse complement strand
GTGGTCATGCTTCTATGCCGGTCATGAAGCCCTCAGCAGCCGTCGCACCAGAGAAGTGTGAGGCAGAAATGCCAGCAGCTGTGTTTAGGACATGGAGTCCATGGAGTCATGGGTGCTGTTGAACGGGTGGTCACAACTGGTGGCCACACTCCACATTCGCCTGAACTGCGTCCCTGCACTCCAAAGGGTGATTGACTCGAGATACCCCAGCGGTCAGTGGGAGCAGCTCTCGCCCAAAGAAGCCCTGGACGCCATCAGTGGAATGGTTCTTCAAACCAAGCTGTGAAATGGAACAAGTTTTTCAACAGCAAACAAGGTGAAGAGGAGCCCATGAAAAAGTATTTTCAACAATGCTTCGCAGAGGCAGTGGAGTGTGAATTTAAATGTCCCACCTGTGATAACGATCTCTCTGAGTACATGCTATTACGTAAAGTTATGGTGGGCCTGAGTAACCCAGTGTTAAAAAAGGGAAATTTTCCAGGGGTACTCTATTTATAATAGTGTTGAAGTGCTTAGAAACAAATGCATGTTATTTGAGGCAGCAGTGAGAGATGCTGGTGTATTGTGTCGTACGTCTGGCCAGGCAGTGGTGGGAACAGCCGCGGAGGCAGTGGCGGTTGGTGATGACGTCACCGGTGAGTCTGAGGTAGCTGCCGCCCGACCTGGACACCCCAATCGCGCGCACTGTGGTAACTGCGGCATGTCACATGCCTCTGGTAAGTGGGGCTACATGTCGCAATTGCTGTAAGGTTGGTCACTTCAAAAGGTGTTGTAGGAGTAAGTCAGCCCTAAGTGCTCCTATGGATGTGTCAGGTGCTGTTACAGTGGCAACAGCCCAGCTATCCCGCCACCCCAGGTTACAAGTGTTCGTGTCCCAGGCCGGGGGCAATTCCCCCGCCACCCCTGTGCTGGCTGTAGCTGACATGGGTGCTATGGTGTGTGTGGCAGGGCCATCCCTGCTCCGGGACATCGGTTTGTGTCCGGGGCAACTTCGGGCCCGTAATGGCCTAAGGGACGTGGCGAACAAACAGCTCAAGTGTCTGGGGTCCGCCCCCTGCCGCCTCGGTGTGGACGAGGGGTCCACCGTCCAAAGGGTCTACTTCGTGCAGACAGCCAAGGCCCTCTATCTGTCATTGGAGGCCTGCAAGTGCCTCAACTTGGTGCCTGTCGACTTCCCGCTCCATAGACGTGCTGTGGCTGCCGTGAGCGATGGAGGGGAGCGGCACACTGCCGACGATCTACCTCCGAACCCTTTACCTGAGAGCAGCCGTTTCCCGCCGAGGCCAGTTGAGATACCCTTGCCTCCTTTGGAGGAGAATGTGGCCAGGCTGGAGGCATGGCTACTCACGCACTTTTCGTCTACCGCATTCAACACCAGCAGGTCCCCACTGCCAGTCATGACTGGTCCCCCTCACCTTATCCACCTGACGCCCGGCACGACCCCATACGCCTGTCACACACCCGCTCCCGTTCCGAAACACTGGGAAGTGGAGGTGAAGGCCCAGTTGGAGGAGGACGTCATCCAGCCAGTGCCTGCTGGTGAGGCTACGGAGTGGTGCGCCAGGATGGTCGTGGTGGCCAAGAAAAACGGTCAGCCCAGGCGCACTGTGGACTTCCAACGCCTCAATGCAAGCTGTCTGAGGGAGACGCACCACACACCTGCACCATTCGACATGGTGTCTGGGGTGCCAGTGCACTCGCTCAAAACCGTCGCCGACGCCTTTTGGGGATTTCATCAAGTGGAGTTGGAGGAGGAGAGTAGACGTCTGACCACATTCATCACGCCGTGGGGCCGTTTTCGATACTGCAGGACGCCCATGGGACATTGTTCAGCGTCACATGCTTACACCAAGAGGTTTGATGACGCTATTCAGGATGTGCCCCGCAAGTACAAGTGCGTGGATGACTCTCTCATCTATGACTCCAGTGTGAAGGGGGCGTTCTGGCACACTTACGATTTTCTGGAGACCTGCACTCGCACAGGTATCACGCTGAAACCAGAAAAGTTCTTGTTCTGCAGGAGAGAAGCCGAGTTTGTGGGTTCCTCCTGGGGTGGGACCTGTACCAGCCCACTGCCCAACGCCTGTCAGCCATCAAGGACTTCCCCATGCCGGATCAGCTATCAATCACTGACATCAGGTCCTGGCATGGCTTGGTTAACCAGTTGGCTCCCTTCCTTGCCACTGCACCGGTGATGGAGCCCTTCCGTGAGCTCCTCAAGAAACCAGTGGGCAAGCAGGTGTATTGGGACGACCAGCTGCGGCTCAAGTTTCGCCAGGCCCAGGACACCATCTGTCAGTTGGCCAGAGACGGCTTGGTGCACTACGACAAATCCAGGTCTACGGCAGCTGTCACTGATTGGAGCAGGGAGGGCATCGGCTTCGTCGTCCTGCAACAATACTGTGCCTGTGCCTCTCCGGAGACGCCCTTCTGCTGCAGAGGAGGGTGGCGGTTGGCTCTGTGTGGTAGCCGACATCTGAGCACGGCCGAGGCCGGTTATGCTGCAGTAGAAGGGGAGGCCCTGGCTGTGGTGTGGTGCCTGCGCAAGGCCAGGCTGTTCCTCCTTGGCTGCCCGAACCTCATTCTGGTGACGGACCACCGCCCCTTAGTTGGCTTGCTAGGGGACAGAGCCCTCACGGATGTGGCGAATCCGCGCCTGTTCAGGCTCAAGGAGAAGACCCTGCAGTACCGATTCACGGTCAAATACTTGCCAGGGAAGCAGAACTGTGCAGCTGACGCCCTATCCCGCTTCCCCTCCCTCAGCGCGGCGCCTGATGCGGAGAACATGGACCAAGAGGAGGACCTGTGCGCTGCAGTGTGTGCAGTCACAATCGCAGCACTGGATCAGGATGGGTGCATCACTATGGACGAAGACACAGTGTGCAAAGCGGCTGCGGACGACCCAGTGTACCAGATTCTAGTGTCGAGGGTGCTGGCGGGCGACTGGCACCCCCACAAGTCGCAGAAGGTGGCCTGTCTGCGCCCGTACTTCTCGGTGAGGGACAGGTTGGCTGTGGTCAGGGGTTTGGTCACCTACACCTTTGACCAGGGCTGCGTGCGCCTTGTCATCCCCGACTCCCTCCGCCACCGGGTCGCCGTTAACCTGCATGTGGGGCACCAGGGCCTCGACTCAATGCTCAGGCGGGCCCGGCAGTCTGTCTATTGGCCTGGCATGGAGGGTGACCTGCAGTATCATCGGTCCCGGTGTGCTGCTTGCGAGACCCACGCCCCTTCCCAGCCTCTGGAGTCGTTGGTTCTGACCCCAGCGCCAGACTATCCCTTTCAACAAGTGGTGGCCGATTTGTTCCACCTGCAGGGGCACACATGCACAGTACCTAGCATATGCTGACCGACTGACAGGTTGGCTGGAGATCGCCCACTTCCCCAACGAGGCCACCTCTGGAAAGATCATCGCCAGTCTGCGGGCCTACTTCACGAGGTGGGGGGTACCTGAGCACATCTCCACGGATGGAGGTACCAACCTTGCCAGCCTTGAGATGACAGATTTCCACAAGTCATGGGGGGTCGAGGTGTGCCTCTCGTCGGCCCACTTCCCCCAATCCAATGGCAGGGCAGAGGCTGGGGTCAAGGCTGCCAAGAGGCTCCTCAGGGATAACACTGGGCCCAGGGGTAGCCTGGACTGCGATAGGACATGCCAGGCCCTCCTCCAGTACCTGAACACGCCTCTGCGGGGGGTGAACAAGTCGCCCGCCCAACTTGCCACCGGCCGCCAGCTCTGTGACGGCGTTCCCGTGGCCAGACAGCACTATAAGGTGGACCAGCACTGGCGGCGGGCACTTCGTATGAGGGAGGTGCGCTTGGCCGAAACCCAGGATGGGGTCCTGTCGCGGAGGGAGGTATCCCGCCAGCTGGCTCCCCTAGTCATGGGCACGCAGGTGCGTGTGCAGGACGCAGCTACCAAGCTGTGGGACAGGACAGGCATAGTGGTGGAAGCCCGCCCTCACAGGCAGTATGCCGTCAGGTTGAGTGGCAGTGGCAGGGTGTCCATCCGCAACAGACGCCACCTGCGAAACGGCTCCACACCTGTGCCTACTACTCCGGTGGTGCACCAAGCTGTGCCTCCTGGCCCCCCTTCTGCTGTGCCCTCCGTACCCGCGCCCTCCTTCGCACCCACGGCCCCTCCCCAGTCGAGCGCGGCCAGGCCCAGGAGAGGCTGGTTGACGGACTACTTGGTGTAGTGTATGTGATGTAAAATCAGTTTAGAGGTTTTTTTTTTCCTTTGTTTGACTGGTTTTTCCTGCATTATTGTTGTTTTTATGAATGCATTGTTTTCCTTTTGTTAGTTCAAATGTGCATTGTCATTTCCTTTTAACTTGGGGGAGATGTAAGATTGTACCATCGTACGATATGTTTTCCCATGTTGAGATGGGGGTGTAGGGGTATCGAGATATTAAAGTTGTCTAGCACTCAGGATGGAAGGAAACTCTAATGTGGTTTTCTTGTATAATATATATAAGTTATATGATAGACAGTCTGGTGCTGGAGGTGCTGTGTGGTGAGGGGCTGCTTGGTAGAGACGTGCGGTGAGTAGCTTGTTGAAGGAGGTAGATGTGCAGGAGCTTCGTTAGAGAAGGTGTTGCCTGTTGCTGGCCTCCTGGTTGAATGAAATGTTAACAGCGTGGAGCTTGCTGGAGGAGATGTTGCTTGTTCAGGAAAATGGGCAGAATGAGAGTTGGTAGGTGAGGAAGCTCAGAGAAGGACATGCTCGCTGGCGGGAGCGAAGACCGCCAGGCAGGCGAGGAGAGGCGAGGGTCGCCAGGCAGCGGCAGAGGAGGAGGTGTTGCTTGTTCAAGAAGATTGGTCAGACTGAATCTCAATGGAGAGACAGAGCTTATATACACCCAGCAGCGGCTATGAGTCATGGTGGGAAAACCCGAGAAGTAGCCGGTGAATAGTTCCGTTGCTAAGATACGGCGGGCATTGGAATGCGGATACGCTTGGTTGCTAGGGAAGGCGGCACATTGGAATGTGATGGCAGGTGGTGGGCTGCTACGCAGTTAGTTTGTAGGGGAGACATCCACTACAGGGGCTTGTCTTTGGCAGCGCCAGGTTGCCAGTCAGCAGCTGACGCTGTTAGAATAAAGTCTAAAAGAACGTGGTCTATGACTCCAACCTCTCACACTAGACAGAATCAAAAAGAAAACACCAGGCGACAGCAATATAGGTCAAGCAATCCTGAAGCACCTGCCCCCAGAAACTGTCACAGCCATTGCATACCTCTACAACACCCAACTGGCTACAGGATACTTCCCAAAACTCTTTAAGACAGCCACAACCATCATGATACCTAAACCAAACAAAAACCCAACAGATCCACAAAACTACAGACCGATCAGCATACTAGAAGTCTTAGGCAAAACTTTGAAAGACTATACAACACCGGCCTCAGATACCACCTTGAAGATGAACAACTACTGTCCTACAAGCAGTTCGGCTTTAGAGCACACCACTCAACTCAAGACGCACTCAATATAATGACAAACTACCTCCACATGAACAAAGGTGCATACAAGACAGCACTCATTACAAAAGACGTACAAAAAGCCTTCGACACAGTTTGGCACGATGGATTAAAGTATAAGATATGCACCAATTTTAACCTCCCTCAAAAATCACAACAATTAATAAGCAACTTCCTAACAGACAGAAAAATGAGGATAAAATTCACACCTGCCTACTCTGACCACTTCACACTGCAAGCAGGAGTCCCACAAGGATCAGTCCTGTCCCCAACACTATACATTCTTTACACAAACGACTTACCTGACCCCTTACACATCGACTCTCTGACAATACAGTACGCCGACGATGTAACCCAACTAGTCAGACACTTCACTAGCCTTGATCACCTAACAGACAAAGCACACAGGGAGCTAGAACAAGTTACACAATGGGAACTCCGATGGCGAATACAAACTAACCCGAACAAAGCACAAATCACCTACTTCGGCACCAAAAGACGACAACCACGTCACATTTACCTAAACCCCTACATCGCCTACCCTTCACCCATAACTGTCAAACGAACAAACACAATCCCAGGAGTCACATTCAACGACACCCTCACCATGACACTACACACCAATATGAAGGCTTTGATCGCAAACAAAACACTCGGGAATATATACAGATTCAGAACGGCATCAATCAAAACCAAAACACACCTATTGAAAGCCCTCATAAGCCCACTATTGACTTATGCACCTAACACACTCCAGCTAGCAGCACCATCACACGCCAAGAAACTTCAAGTCATACAAAACAAAGCACTAAGATTCATCCATAACACACACTGGTCATCCTTCACCCCAAATAGACATCTACATGAACTCAGTTCCCTCCCTACACTCAACATCTACTGGAGACAACTAGGAGACAAACAAATAGAATCACTCCTCACTACTTACCCTCAATGGCAGGATTATTTCGACAACATCATACTCCCACGCAGATTCAGAAACGAAAATCCCTCCATACTAAACAGACCAAACACACCCCTCCCACCTCCCTTATATTAATAACTCCCATATCAAACCCCAACTTCTCTATAACCACACCCAACAACTCCCCTCAAATTAAACCTAACACCTCTCCTCAACCCACACCCAACGATTCCCACCCAACCTAACCCAATCAACCTAACCTAACCTCTCCTCAGCCCACACCCAACGATTCCACCTAACCTAACCCAATCAACCTAATCCCAACTTGTTAACCCAACCTCTTCTCAACCCCACACCCAATGATTCCCACCCAACCCAACCTAACCTTACCTGACTTGGACCACCTCCTCCCCCCTCACTCCAAAACCCCACGCCATCAACTCAAACTCAAGACCACCCGGCAAAAAAAAAAAAAAAAATTAACCCACTCAACCTGCACTGCCAACACTCCCCCCAAAAGAAAAGAAAGACCCTAACAATCCCCCCAAAATAAAAACCTAATATACCCAGCCGTTACTAGCAATCCCACACAAAATAAAAAATAACCATTCTACCATTAACTAACCACACCCTATCACTCCTCCCAAAACAAATACCTAACTTACCCATCCCATACTAACTCAGATGACGTGTACGTCTCCCTTAGCCAATAAGGTCGGGGAGAGGTGCACAGTACCTGTACACAAGCCCTCTCCCTCAAGAATGTTACCAACACTGTTTTATGGGCACCTCCCTTAGCCAATAAGGTCGGAGAGGTGTACCTAACAAAGAATGGTACCAAAATACAGATGACATGAACGCCTCCCTTAGCCAATAAGGTCGGGGAGGGGTGCATTGTACCTGTACACAAACCCTCTCCCTCAAGAATGGGACCAGGAACTCACAATACCTGCAAGAGCCTACCACGCAAATGCAGAAGTCCTTTACAAGCCAAAGGAAAGAAAGAATGCAATAATTAACCCAACTCTGCCAACCACTAACAAAACCTACAATCCTCCCAAAAGAAAAACTTAACCCACCCAATCTTACTCACAATCCCTCTAAAAAAAAATCAACACCTACAATCCTCCCAAAACAAAAACTTAATATACCCGACCTTTCTAACAAGCCCCTTCGACCCTCCTAAAAAAAAAATAAATAAAAAAAAACAAATAAATAAATATAAAAAAAAACTTATGACTCAATACAACTATTCATTAGCAACACAAATCATATCACCCTAAGAAATCCTTCCATACTATAAATTAGCCCAACAACCTCCAAAGCCCCCCTCTCCTCTCCTCGCCTCCCCTCTCCTCACCTCTCCTCCCCCCTCCTCCCGACAACCGAACCATACCTGACCTTATAACAATTATCCTAACCCTCCCCCTCTCCCCTTACTACATTTCCACGCAAACACATACACACTCACACAACAACCCCCCCTTAAGCAATTCTAATTCACCTCAAATCAACATACAACCGCCACCCCCGCCAATCCCCAAACACAAACTCCCCCCTCCCACAACCAATCTCCGCCAGACAAAGCCTCTCATAACACTACAACTCTCCAAAACCAAATCAAACATACCCAACCTCTATACCAGCCACTGTCAACAAAATCGACCTAACTCAAGACTGAAACCAAACAACCTATATCTCACTCTCATCTCCGTTCACAATTTGACAAAGCTCAAATCTGTCCCCTGCTATTACTAAATAACTCTCCTACGATACACTCATCCTTCCTTACTACGAATACTTTGACATTTCAAGCTCAAAGATTCAAAACTCTTCCTCCAACTCTCTCCATTTCTCTCTGACATAGCTCAAAGACCCACAACTCTCAGAAACAAATCAAAACATACCCAACGTCTGTGACATCCAATTCTCAATAAAATCGACCTAACTCAAGACTGAAACCATTCAGCCTATATCTCAATCTCGTCTCCGTTCATAATTTGACAAAAAAGCTCAAATCTGTCTGCTGCTATTACTAAAAACTCTCCTACGATACGCTCATCCTTCCTTACTATGAATACTTGGACATTTCAAGCTCAAAGATTCAAAACCCTTCCTCCAACTCGCTCTGTTCCTCTTTGACATAGCTCAAAGACTTTACCTTCATCTTTCTCCAAACAACCCTACGACTAGCAAAAATTCCATGTTTTCACCTTCTCTGTTAATTTGTTCGTGTGTGGCCTGTGCGTCCGTCCACCTGCGCTTCTCGGCTTGCGCCGCCGCCGTGGCGGGGCGGTTCTTCCTCCGCTTTGCCAACACTGCCTAAGCTAGACGACAACCAGAGCACCCGCGTTGGCCCTTTGCTTGCCCGGACCTGCTCCCGCCCTCCCTCTGCCTCGTCCTGATTGTGATTGGTGCACCCTCAGGGTATTTTGCCTACCCCCTCACGCAAGCGGTGTTTAGCCACTGCACCTGTTCTCTCCTTCTAAAATTCACTTCTATCCTCCCTTTATCCTTCCTCTGAACCTCCTTCCCCCCTGTCACTCGCATTTTTCTAATCTATGTGCATATCACTACAGCGCGTTACCGACATAGACAGCTGTCTGCATTTTTCAAGATGGCAAACAACCTTTGTTATTGCGAGGACGCAGTATCTCTCATGCAACAACTCTGCAAGTCTGAAACATACAAGACAGAGGATTGGAGGCTGTTTATAGACTCAGGAAAAGACTCTCTGAAAGCTGTTCTTTTACACAATGGCAATCGGCTTCCATCTGTCCCAATAGCACACGCAACAAAAATGACTGAGAGCTATGAAACAATGAAAATTCTGTTGGCCGCTATAGAGTATGAGAAACACCAGTGGAAGATATGTGGCGATCTCAAAGTCATCAGTTTACTACTGGGCCTTCAGAGTGGCTACACAAAGCACATGTGCTTTTTGTGCTTGTGGAACAGCAGAGCTGATGCAGAGCACTATGTGAGAAAGGATTGGCCGACAAGACCAAGAGATGCGCCTGGAAGGTTTAACTGTGCTCACAATCCGCTTGTAGATCCAGAAAAGATATTTTTGCCTCCACTGCATCTAAAGCTCGGTTTGGCTAAAAATTTCATCAAAGCTATGGATCAATTCGGTGCTGGGACTCTATACTTATCTCAGAAACTAGGTGGTGTGGTTTCCGAAGCCAAGTTGAAAGCAGGTGTCTTGAATGGACCACAAATTCGTATACTAGTTAATGATAGCGAATTCACCAAAACATTGAACCCACTGGAGAAAAAAGAATGGGAATCATTTGTCAATGTGTCAAAGAATTTTCTTGGAAACTATCGTGCTGACAACTACAAAGAAATCGTACCAACCATGCTTCAGAATTATCATGCATTGGGAGCAAGGATGTCCTTGAAATTGCATTTTTTCCACTCTCATATTGAATTTTTCCCAGGTAACCTTGGAGACGTTAGATGAACACGGCGAAAGATTTCATCAAGATATCGCCATAATGGAGAGCAGATATCAGGGACAATTCAGTCCTAACATGATGGGCGACTATTGCTGGACACTGCAACGAGAAGAGAGCAAGCTGTACAAGAGAAAGAGTAAAGTTCAGAAGCACTTTTAGAACTTCATATTTTGTCATTATAAAGGATTTGAACTTATGTTCTTTGGTACAATTTTTTATGAGCTTATCTGTGATAGGTTTAAAATTGTATCTTGCATGACGCGATAATGTTACTATATTTACTATTTTTTTTACTCTTTAAGAAAGTAGGTCTGATGGTAGAATGAAACATCCAATTAATATTCATTAATATGAAATTAGTCATGAAAGCACAGTCACATGAGATAATCTCATCTTTTGTTTACTCGATCAGGAGATTTTGTTATACTCGAATAGGGGCCTCTGCTATACTCGATCAGGGGCCTTTGTTATACTATATCAGGGGCTTTTGTTATACTCGAACCAGGGGAATTTGTTATACTATATCAGGGGCTTTTGTTATACTCGAACCAGGGGAATTTGTTATACTCGATCAGGGGACTTTGTAATACTCGATCAGGGCCTTTGTTATACTCGATCAAGGGAATTTATTATACTCGACCAGGGGACTTTGTTATACTAGATCAGGGGACTTTGTTATATTCGATGAGGGGACTTTGTTATACCTGATGAAAGGGCTTTGTTATACTCGATCAGGGGGCTTTGCTATACTCGATCAGGGGGCTTTGTTATATTCCATTAGGGGTCTTTGTTATACTCGATGAGGGGCATTTGTTATACTCGATGAAGCGTCTTTTCTATACTCGATCAAGGGATTTTGTTATACTAGATTAGGGGACTTTGTCATACTCGAACAGGGGGCTTTGTTATACTCGACCAGGGGTCTTTGTTATACTCGACTAGGGAACTTTGTTTTACTCGATTAGGGGACTTTCTTATATTCGATCAGGGGACTTTATTATACTCGATCAAGGGCCTTTGTTATACTCGATCAGGGGACTTTGTTATACTTGATCAGAGGACTTTGTTATACTTGATCAGGGGACTTTGTTATACTCGACCAGGAGACTGTTATACTCGATGAGGGGGCTTTGTTATACTCGATCAGGGGACATTACTATACTCGACCAGGGAACTTTGTAATACACGATCAGGGGATATGTTATACTCGATCAGGGGATGTGTTATACTCGATCAGGGGACTTTGGTATACTCGATCAGGAGGCTTTGTTATACTCAACCGGTGGCCTTTGTTGTACTCGATCAGTTGACTTTGTTATACTCGACCATGGGACTTTGTTATACTCTATCAGGGGACTTTGTTATACTCGATCAGAGCCGCTTGTTTACTCGATCAGGGGCCTTTGTTATACCATATCAGAGGCTTTTGTTATACTCGATCAGGGAAATTTGTTATACTCGACCAGGGGACTTTGTTATACTCGATCAGGGGACTTTGTTATATTCGATCAGGGGGCTTTCTTATATTCGATGAGGGGACTTTGTTATACTCGATGAGGGCCTTTGCTATACTCGATTAGAGGACTTTGTTATACTCGATGAGGGGCCTTTGTTATGCTCGATCCAGGGCTTTTGTTATACTCGAACTAGGGGACTGTTATTCTCGATCATGAGACTTTGTTATACTCCATGAGGGGCCTTTATTATACTCGACCAGGGGGCTTTGATATTCTCGATCAAGGGAATTTGTTATTCTCGATGAGGGGACTTTACTATACTCGACCAGGGGACTTTGTTATACTCTATAAGGGGGCTTTGTTATACACGACCAGGGGACTTTGTTATACTCGATCATTGGAGTTTGTTATACTCGATGATTGGGCTTTCTTATACTCGATCAGGGGATGTGTTATACTCGATCAGGGGACTTTGTTATACTCCTTCAGGGGACTTTGTTATACTCGATGATTGGGCTTTGTTATACTCGATCAGGAGATGTGTTATACTCGATCAGGGGACTTTGTTATACTCGATCAGGGGACTTTATTATACTCAAACGGGGGCCTTTGTTATACTCGATCTGGTGACTTTGTTGTACTCGTTCAGGGGACTTTGTTATACTCGACCAGGGGACTTTGTTATACTCAATCAGGGGACTTTGTCATCCTCGATGAGGGGGCTTTGTTATACTCGATGATGGGACATTACTATCTCGACCATGGGACTTTGTTATATACGATCAGTTGATATGTTATACTCGATCAGGGGATGTGTTATACTCGATCAGGGGACTTTGTTATACTCGATTAGGAGAATTTGTTACACTCAACCGGGGGCCTTTGTTATACTCGATCAGGGGACTTTGTTGTACTCGATCAGGGGACTTTTTTTATACTCGATCAGGCGGCTTTGTTATGCTCGATCACGGGAATTTGTTATACTCGACCAGGGGACTTTGTTTTACTCGATCATTGGACATTTTTTTACTCCATCAGGAGACTTTGTTATACTC
>NW_024739205.1:0-1259 GCF_018991925.1 Homarus americanus | reverse complement strand
GTGGGTCGTGGGTTCGAATCCTGGCGGGGTGAGGTGTTGATTGTATGTAGAAGTCCGCGTGCTTTATTGGGCCAATGAAATATATATGGATCCTCGTGTTTCGAATCCGGATTTGGTAAAATGTTACTCTGACCACCTAATGGATACGGGTAGTCCTTATTGAGTTCACGGCGCCATACAAGTTCGCTGAACAGGCTTTGTGTGAAATATAACAGAGTCTAGAATGCTTTTAGTATCCTGGTAACCAGAGGTAGCATTACCCGTCACAGTTGTGGGCTCGTGGGTCAGGTCTGAATCCTGGCGGGTGAGGTGTTGATTGTATGTAGAAGTCCTACCTTTTATTGACTAATGAAATATATATGGATCCTCGTGGTTTCGCCGGATTTGGTAAACGCTAATTTGGACCACCTACGTAGATACGGGTAGTCCCCATTAGAGTGTTCCTCGGGCACATATGTTCGCTGAACAGGCTTTGTGTGAAATATAACAGAGCTTAGACCGTTTAACCCCAGGGTGCTGCAATTGCCCCTCACCGTTCCTGAAAAGTGTCAATTATCCTGCCAAAAATGAATTTCATATAATCACATTTTCTATATGTTTTTCCTAGAGAACTTTTAGTATATTTTCCAAATCTGGAACAAAAATTCACATGTGTGTGCAAATTTTAGAGAAAAAATGACATTTATACCCAAAAATGCAGGAAATTGGTATAAATCAATGTCTGGTATATGGCAAATAAATTTAATCAATTTGGTTACTAAACAGCAAATTTAGATATGTATTACATATTCAGATAATATCAAACAAAATAGTACAAAAATAAGCTATATTGCATTCAGGAAATACTCCTATACCTCAATACATAATATGTCCGCATGTCGTCTCATTTAGGGAAGTTTTTTCAAGGTCAGTGGATATCCCTCATTGTCTATTTAATTAATAATATATTGAGCTCTTAAGTGGTTTACCCAAGATGCCGCGATCCAAAGGGTTAAGTATCCTGGTGGTCCAGAGGTAGCATTCCCGTCACAGCAGCTGGCTCCCGGGCAGTCGTTTCCAATCCCATGGGTGGGTGTTGATTGTATGTAGAAGTCTGGCGCGTTTATTGGGCCAATGAAACATAAGGCGATCCTCTCAGTCAACCGATTTGGTAAAAACGCTACTCTGACCACCCACGCGGATAATGGTAGTCCCCATTAGAGGTTCACGGCACCATAAGCTCGTTGAACAGGCTGTGTGTGAAATATAACAAAGTCTAG
>NW_024739204.1:0-19890 GCF_018991925.1 Homarus americanus | reverse complement strand
TGAGTTAAGATTGAGTTTAGGCCTCAGTTCTTAATAGGCCCCGATCCATTAGGTGTGGGGCCCATTTGACGAGCCACCAATAATTTAGTAGTGCGGTAGTGAGAACGTCATCACCTCTCACAGTTGCAGCAGTAGAGACGACATAAGGGAAGTGTGTTGACATAGTCTGTCGTGTTATTCACCCAAGCGATACACCCGGGTCACACAACAATGTTTCTTATTTGATTACAGTACCCAATATTTTCGTCCCCCCCAACACATTGCCCTAACATCTATCATGGTTATTACCCTCCCACACATCCCCTTACATAAACCTCGACTACCCTCACACATCCAGTCTCCCCACATATACACTCCCCCCTCACACACACACACTTCATAACTCGTAGTTAACCTGTGTAGTCACTCCTTGTCTATCTCACTTTAGTACCGTAACTGTTCTGAAACTGTTAAAAGACCCAGTCCTCCTTGTCATCATATACAAGTAATATTATTTACCACTAATATTACTTGTGTATTTCTTGACAACAAAGTGACCCACTCATCTCTGTTTAGTTTATATTTTCAGTTTTTTGCCTGCCATATTTTTCAATAAACCGTTAATTATTATTGCTACTACACACTTCCAACGTTTCCCGACACCCACAATCTGACACTGTCCAGTTTATCCTATGTTGTTTTTACGTGTTTTTCTCTATATGAAAAACTATAATAAATACTAAATTGCTGTTATTAATAACTTATATACTGTAATTATATGTTATGGGAGGGTAGTGTGGAGCGATGGTGAGGCGCGGTGGGGGTGGGTGTGGGAACAGGGGCAGTGTAGAGGGTCGCCATCAGTAGCCAACACACACACACGTCACACATGCCAGTCACCACTACCGCCACCACCAACCACACACTAGTACACACCTTCCTCATATCGCAACACCATCATCATCATCATCATGTCATATGTGATTACACGCGGTGCCAGCCAATCACAGTCGCCTCTTTTTATCATCTTCCTTCCTCGCCCAATCACACGCGAGAGTGGGAATGGCGCGTTTTTTAACAATCCCAAAACCCGCCCCTTTCCTGTATGTGGTGTAATTATTGGAGGCCGGCGGTAATGCGCGGCGCCCCATTGGTTGAGGCTGCAGCTGCTGGGTTATTCAGGTAATAGGAAGGTCCTTATAAAGAAGTCGGAACGTGATTTATCGGCGGGTGTGTGGGAGCCATGGGGAGGACGTGTGTGTCTCCTCCTCCATTTAGTGAAGTTTCTCTCTTACATTGTATTATCACACCACCTGAATGATCCCCTTCACACATAACTCACCAAGTCTTGTGTTTTATTAGTTAGTGATGATGTGATAATATTTTTGAGGCGTATATGATAAGTGTGTTTGGTAGTGCATTCTAAACCTCCATTACATAAGTGGGTGTGTGGGATACCACCGTCCACCCCCTTCTTCTTCACTACCTCCCCCTATACACTCCTTCCCCTCCCTTCACCCCTTCCCCTTCTCTCCATCCCCCCCTCCCCCACCACCTCCTCATACCTTACCCTTAGCGGCGAAAAATCCCTCATTGTGGCTCCAAATCTTTTAAAATGGCAAAGAAAACTTTTTCCCATGAGGCGGACGGACGGGTGGAGAAGCCATAAGAGCTTTCCTGAAATTCGTTATGATTTTCTCGGCTAGTCCATCCCTCGGGCCACGGCGGTTTCTTTAGGGTTTTCTCAGGGACTCTCTCCGGTTTCTGCGGGTGTTCCCAGGGCTGAGGTGTTTACAGGTCAAGACGTTTTGTGACTGTTAACGGTCTGGGAGGGAAGGAGGGGGTGACGGATGCCTAGGCTTTGTTCTGTCCCCTTCCGCCCCGACGTGTCACCTGAGACCCGCCAGCCAGTTACGACAGGACTGTGTGACCATTGCTATTATCACCACCACTACTACTGCCACCACTACCACTGCTATTATCATCACTACCACCACCATTCCTGTGACTACCACCACGTATCACCACTCACCACCACGTCATCTGCACCACTTATAATCACCACTAATACTACTACTAACGTGACCACTGCTGTTATCACCACCACTACCACCACCACCACAGCCACCACCACCACCACCACCACAGCCACCACCACCAACACTGAAACTTGTTACTGTTCGCTTTGTGTCCATTCTTCTCCCCTCCCCTTCTCTGTCTTTCGTCCATCTTCTTTCTCTTCTCTTTCTCCTCCTTCTTTCTTCCTTCTCACTTTCCTCCTACTCCTTATCTTCTTCCTTCTCCTTCCTCCGCCTCTTCTTCTTCCTCTTCCCCTTTACGTCCCTCCTCTTCTTCCTCCTCTTCTCCTCCTCCCCTTCCTTCCCCTCCCCCCTCCTCCCTCTCCTCCTCCCCCTCCTCCCCACTCCTCCTTCCCCTCCTCCTTCCCTCCTCCCCCACCTCCTCCTCCTCCTCCTCCCTCCTCCTCCTCCTCCCCTCCTTCCCCCCTCCTCCTCTCCTCCCCACCCTATTTTCCCCCCTCCTCCTCCTCCTCCTCCTCCTCCCTCCCTCCTCCTCCCCCTCCTCCCTCCCTCCCACCTTATTTTTCCTCCCCTCCTCCCTCCCCCTCCTCCTCCCCCTCCTCCCCCTCCTCCCCCTCCTCCTCCCTCCTCCCCCTCCTCTTCCCTCCTCTTCCTCCCCCCTCCTCACCCAGGGAGAGATGGACGAGATACAAGTCGTGTAATATCCGCTGAGGACGCTGCTAGTGACGTCATCATCTCAGGCCTGGCCTGGCGTGGACTCGGAGCCTACGTATACCTATAGTCTTAGTAGCCCCATTGTTTACATTGCCCCGTAGCCCGTCCTCGACAAGCTATACCTGATTTATGGGTTGATCGTGTAGCCCCCTCCCTCCCTCCCTCCCTCCCCCTCTCTCCTCCCTCCTTTCTTCCCCCTCCTCCTTCCCTCCCTCCCTCCTTCCTCCTCCTCCTCCTCCCCCCTCTCTCAGTAGTGGCTGTATAAGAAACGTGTAAAATACTCCAGCTATATAGTAAACGTGTTCGTATGTATAGCCTCAGTTGTGCTACACGATGAAAAACTACTAGACGATGGCAGGTCTGTGGCACCTTGGGGAGTCTAGCCAGTTACACCAAGTTACCTCCGTGAATTTCCGCCTTTATTTAGTTGTGGTCGTATTCTTTAATACGCTAGTTGTTAACATTTAGGTGAGAATAAGTAAATATTATCAAAACATCATTGAAAAACTCTTAAGTGACTTTGTAATATAATTCAGTCGAGATAATAATATAAACACGAACGTGCTGGTCAAGCTCAGAGCTGTCCAGGGGTCATCTGGCCCTCCGGGTCGAGGTTGATCGGTGTTTTTTTTTCTTTTTTCTTTTAATTGTTTCAATATGTGTTAAAGTCATTACTGTGTTAACAATATAATATAAAAGACAAAGAACATTTAAATATACGTATTTAGTTTCAGGGTTTAATTAGTTATTTATTACTTACATTTATTACTATAATATTTGTTTTCGTCTCATGTGTACAGTTTAAGTCTTTACTGTTGTTTAAGTAACTTTAGATTTAGTTGTTTTTCTCCCAAACTTATGTTGACATTTACATTGTTTAGAATATAACGCGTCATGATCATCCTGTGTTTATAAAGATCAGAGTTAAGTAATATTCCTTAAGGTTAAGTTACTTAAACTATTCACGTGGACCTAATATGATGACCTACATGGTCACCTATGGCCAGTGTGTGTGTCCACTAAGAAGGGGTAAAGGAATACTTTTTATTGTTATAATAATGTAAATTAATTTACACATAATAATATTATCACTGTTTCATATAAGACGTCATTTACAATCATAAGATATTCCAATATACCTAAAGCAGATTACGTTACGTTACGTTATGTTTTGTATGAAGCTTTTCATTTGTATGTATTACTGTAAGGAAAAAATGACAGTAAGTGTTAAATTTAATACAAATGTAAACTAAAGTGTAAAAAAATCAGAAGGAAAAATGACAATAAAAATTGGATTGTCGGCCATTAACTTGGTAACACCTTTTGTATTAACCGATACGTGATGCCTTAATGAGCCTTGAGACACTGGTGCCGTTCATACTGTAAGGCTGCTATAATTCTCTGACGCTGTTGTACACAACCGACTTAGTTGTTCCCACGGGTGTAGAGATGAACCAATGGCCTCCAGGCTGCTGGCACGAGGAACAACATTGATGGCCATTAAAAATTTAGATTGTTTAGGCCGAAATACTTTTACTTACGAAACACTGCTAGCATGTATTGGCAAGGGCAGCCCGGAACCGCCAGGAACTCCGCCGATTGGATCCCATAGGCCACCCTTCTTCGCCAATCTCCTTAGGTGCTGAGGCAACTGAGGGTCTTCCGGACTCCGCCGAGAGGGCCAGAACAGCCGTCCTCACGCCCCCAAGGAGTGATGCTAGCGAAGGCCCCGCTGGACCCCCGAGTAAGGTTGAGACTTTTCCTCTATTTCTCTTTAAGACAGAGAGGCAACACTGGCTAGTGACGCTAAGAGTATCTTCTGTCATATCTAGATATATTATTACTTATTTTATAGTGGCGTCCACAACACACCGAGACTTTGGTGTTTGTTTCTGTGAGTTAAGGAGACACAGTGAGTCAACCTGAGACGTTAGTCAGCTGGTGCACAAATTTTGAATTACGATCACAAGTACTCATATTTCATTATTTCTATTATCCTCGCTGGGTGGGAGATATAAACTAATGTTATAGTTATAATTATAGGCACCAGTAACTCATGTAATGTTATCGGTATACAGTCCCCAGTAACTTATTGACATATTCTTCACAGTTTTGTTTTTTTACGAGATTAGTCAGGTCACAGGTCAATGACCCACATCAGGGCCTGGGGGGCGAAAATATAATAATAATATTAATAATAATAATAATAATAATAATAATAATAATGATAATAATAAAAGAGAGAAACATTATATGTATGTTGTGTTGTCAAGGTAAAAGAAACAATTGTGACCTGTAATTGTGTAAAAATGAGGCAGAAAGTCAATAAGAAGTGTGACGTAGATGTTTCATATTTATATACAGTCAGCATAATGAAGTGATGATCTTCACGGCCAGGAGGAGTTGTGCTGAAAGCCCGACGGTGTATTCAGTGTCTTCCAGGAGCAGTATGATAGTGTGTAAGTTGGTGGATGATAAAGTGGCAACACACTGTAGGAGCCTCCTGAGGGATCCTCCACGTAATAAATGGTGAGTTATTGACGTGGGTCTTGTGTGTGTGTGTGTGTGTGTGACCTGTGGTGAAATGGTCAGCATCCTGCCCGAGTTCGATCCTCGGCAGGGTGAAACTATGGGCAAGTTTCTTTATGCCATTTGCCTCTGTCTACCCAGCAGTAATTGGTACTCTGGATGTTAATCGATTTGCGGATCGTGTTCCGGGGTAATGGTTAGCCAGTGCAGTTGGCGAGCTGTCCAGTCTTCTCGGACTATTCCTTGACACTGGGTCATGCAGCTCGTTAACTTAATGGTGAGGTTGTTGTGTTGGCGACAGCTTCTACACTTTAACAAATTCACGCCTAGGAGGCCCTTGGGCCGGCCATCCTCGATTTCGAGGGGCTTCCATTATTATGTGTGTGTGTGCTATATAATCCACTATGGATGTGGTAATCATTATTTTACTTGGACTGATGGATGACACGTAGGACTGGATGTCGTCGCTCTATATGCGCCGGATGAATGTTGGAGGAGGTGACGACGGGTAGCATGAATAAGCTGGTTTACATTCTACCTCACCTATCATGCCTATGGCGACTGTATCCTGCCTACTGCTCGTATCACGGTGATAGCATGCCAGGTTCGTATAATCTAGCATGGGATGACGTACAAATAAAGAGATGAACATTTAATATACGATATAATGGACGTTACTAGTGAGCTTTGGGTATTACAAGTGGCTGGTACAGGTCGATGGTGATAGTATAGTCAGTAACCATAATTACTGGCCCATCCACAGGTCGAGCGTAGTGTGGGTAGAGGTCCTTGTGGACAGCGGCTCACACAGTAGCAACTCGCACACCAACACAGCATAAGACCCTTGAATACTTATCACCAGTCGTTCAGGTCATACCTCCTTTTACTCTGAATATAAGGTAACTTTTACTACTCCCACTAAAGTGAAATAAATAAATTATAATTTATGTCTACTGGAGCAGTAACATGTCTACTACCCACCAGTAAAAGGACACAGCATCAATTTGGGAATATGTCTGAGGCCAACGCAGGAGTATCTGGTGATGTCCCGCACTACATGATCTTGTCAGGGCCACAGTACAGCAGCAGGCCAAGCCTCATGCTATATGTTAACAGGTACAGTCCTCTGATACACTGAACACACCGTCGGGCTGTCAGTACCACTCCTCCTGGCCGTGAAGATTATCACCTCATTAGCTGCCTGTTTATGAATATTAAACTATGAAACATCTACACCACACCTCTAACCAGTGGTAATTAATGTTAATATTACTTATACCATAATGTGAAGCATCCGGCAATAAGTTACTAGGGACTACAAGCCTTATAACATTACATGAATTACTGGGGTCTATGTATATGCCTATATACTTTATATAAGTTACTTAGGACTATATAACTATAACATTAGTTTATATCTCCCACCCAGCGAGGATATTAGAAATAATGAAATATGAGTACTTGTGATCGTAATTCAAAACTTGTGCACCAGCTGACTAACGTCTCAGGTTGACTCACTGTATCTCCTTAACTCACAGAAACAAACACCAAAGTCTCGGTGTGTTGTGGACGCCACTATAAAATAAGTAATAATATATCAAGATATGACAGTAGATACTCTTAGCGTCACTAACCAGTGTTGCCTCTCTGTCTTAAAGAGAAATAGAGGAAAAGTCTCAACCTTACTCGGGGGTCCAGCGGGACCTTCGCTAGCATCACTCCTTGGGGCGTGAGGACGGCTATTCTGGCCCTCTCGGCCTCAGCACCTAAGGAGATTGGCGAAGAAGGGTGGCCTATGGGATCCAATCGGCGGAGTTCCTGACGGTTCCGGGCTGCCCTTGCCAATACATGCTAGCAGTGTTTCGTAACTAAAAGTATTTCGGTCTAAACAATCTAAATTTTGATTGATTGATTGATCATAATTTCATAATTGAAAGAAAATGAACTACTGCTACGCTTCAGGATTCACTTCCCTTAAGGATGACGTTGCATTAAGACACATAAAACTAACTACTTTGTATTATAATAATAAGCCACCTTTTATTGTCTGTTGTCACTCTTAGTTGTTAATGGCACCTGACACCTTAATAGTACAGCAGTCTGATATGATGAATTACCTGTAGGGGTCATAAATATGCCCGGCTCTACAGTGTATAGCATCATGACTTGTTTTATTAGTACATGGGATATTTCTCAATGTATGTGGATAAAATTAGGAACTTGTATTATATGAACTAAGGAACAAATTCTCATCTTTCAGTTTTTGTAATATAAACAATGAGATTCCTTAGACTAGGTACAAGTAAAAAATAAAATATTTTCCTCTCCTTTGGTACGATTGTATATATCAATTGAATATTAAAACGCGTTATGTTATGACTCATAACATATCGTTGCTCATAAGTTATGAGCAACGATAGCCTACTGTTTCACGGACAATAATTTGACTTAAGATACAATAATTTAAAATAAGGGATTTTCAACAGTATTGATTACTGGACCGTGTATATCAAGTTATCTCAAGAACCTAGAGTATGGCGCCTCCCTCACTACTCTCTGAAACAGCTTCAGTAAGTAAGGCTGAAGTTCAGATGCGAACTTTCAAGGGTTCTGTGTAGTATTGTACATTAAGCTGTGGTTTGCACACACTGTCCTGTCAGGAGCCTTGAGTATCATACACGTACTGTACACACATTAATTTTGTTTTGCTAACTATCAGTATGTAATTTCAACCTAACCTAATTATCAATGAGTTACTTAACCTAACCTAATATAACCTAAACTACGTATGCCAACCCAACATAACCTAAGAAATCGACCCAACAAAACTATCATGAAATAATTCAACCTAACCTAACCTAACCTAAGCTCATTTTTGTCTCCGGCTGAAGTATACCTGACCACCTTTATGTCGTCTCATTAGGAAGCTGATGAGTCTGTGTTATATTTGTTCCTCATTACAAAACGAAATAAATCTTTAAATAATGGTACAGCGGACGACACACACCTATTGCTGTGTTTGGTGACGCGTTGGTTAATGGTGACATGTTGGCTAATGTTGACTCGTAGGTTAATGGTGACGTGTAGGTTAATGGTGACGTGTAGCATAAGAGTAAAGTGCTGGTTAATGGTGATGTGTTGGTTAATGGTGACGTGTTGGTTTATGTTGACCTGTTGGTTAATGTTGACTCGAAGGTTAATGGTGACGTGTAGGTTAATGGTGACGTGTAGGTTAATGGTGACGTGTAGCATAAGAATAAAGTGCTGGTTAATGGTGATGTGTTGGTTAATGGTGACGTGTTGGTTTATGTTGACCTGTCAGTTAATGGTGAGGTGGTAGTTAATGGTAACGCCTTGGTTAATGGGGACGAGTTGATGGTTAATGGTGACGTGCTAGCTAATGATGACGTGTTGGTTAATGGTCTCCCCACTTCAATTTGCTAAGGGTCAAGACTCGTGTTCCTGCCGCACTTCCAACTTACACCGCCTCACGCACCCCTCTGGCAGGTAACACACACTGGTCCCACAACCCTCTGGCAGGTAACACACTCTGGTCCCACAACCCTCTGGCAGGTAACACACACTGGTCCCACAACCCTCTGGCAGGTAACACACTCTGGTCCCACAACCTCTGGCAGGTAAACACACTCTGGTCCCACAACCTCTCTGTAGCAACACACTCTGGTCCCACAACCCTCTGGCAGGTAACACACTCTGGTCCCGCACCCCTCTGGTAGGTAACACACTCTGGTCCCACAACCCTCTGGTAGGTAACACACTCTGGTCCCACAACCCTCTGGCAGGTAACACACTCTGGTCCCACAACCCTCTGGCAGGTAACACAATCTGGTCCCACAACCCTCTGGCAGGTAACACACTCTGGTCCCACAACCCTCTGGCAGGTAACACACTCTGGTCCCACAACCCTCTGGTAGGTAACACACACTGGTCCCACAACGCTCTGGCAGGTAACACACTCTGGTCCCACAACCCTCTGGCAGGTAACACACTCTGGTCCCACAACCCTCTGGCAGGTAACACACTCTGGTCCCACAACCCTCTGGTAGGTAACACACTCTGTCCCACACAACCTCTGGCAGGTGCACACTCTAGTCCCACAACCCTCTGGCAGGTAACACACTCTGGTCCCACAACCTCTGGCAGGTAACACACTGTCCCACAACCCTCTGGCAGGTAACACACTCTGTCCCACACCCCCACTGGTACCTCTGGCAGGTAACACACTCTGGTCCCACAACCCTCTGGCAGGTAACACACTCTGGTCCCGCACCCCTCTGGTAGGTAACACACTCTGGTCCCACACTCAACACACTCTCCCACAACGCTCTGGCAGGTAACACACTCTGGTCCCACAACCCTCTGGCAGGTAACACACTCTGGTCCCACAACCCTCTGGCAGGTAACACACTCTGGTCCCACAACCCTCTGGCAGGTAACACACTCTGGTCCCACAACCCTCTGGCAGGTAACACACTCTGGTCCCACAACCCTCTGGCAGGTAACACACTCTGGTCCCACAACCCTCTGGCAGGTAACACACTCTGGTCCCACAACCCTCTGGCAGGTAACACACTCTGGTCCCACAACCCTCTGGCAGGTAACACACTTGGTCCCACAACCCTCTGGCAGGTCTCTGGTCCCACAACCCTCTGGCAGGTAACACACTCTGGTCCCACAACCCTCTGGCAGGTAACACACTCTAGTCCCACAACCCTCTGGTAGGTAGCACACTCTAGTCCCACAACCCTCTGGCAGGTAACACACTCTGGTCCCACAACCCTCTGGTAGGTAACACACTCTGGTCCCACAACCCTCTGGCAGGTAACACACTCTGGTCCCACAACCCTCTGGTAGGCAAAAAAAAAAGAAATAACACTTAGTTAATGTTTGTTAATGTTTGGTTAAGTTAGTTTAAGTTTTCTATTTCACAATTCATTAATACCTAATATGATGAAGTACGTGATCGCCGATGGCCAGTTAGAAGCTTAAAATAATACATAGAAGTTATCGATATTAGGCAATTATCCCTGTTTAGTTTAAGCTTTTACAAATCATCAATCGTTTTTGTCAAATAGAGATAACTTTTTAGTTTTATTATTACAACTTAATATTAATTCGTATATTGTAAGAATTTGTATATTTCTTTTCAGCCCTTGCTTACTGCCATATGATGCTTAATTTATACTTTAAATAGGTTAGGTTAGGTTTGGTCAGGTCAGGTTACATTTTGTATGAAGGTATTCATTTATTTGTACATTTATGATCTACATGATCGTTTATGGCCGGTGAAAAGTTTTCCAAAAAGAGAAATACCTAGAATTTATCACTAATCGTCAATTATCCATATTTAGTGTAACATATAGTATATATTACGTGGAGTTCCGTTTATATTTGTTTTTCATATTATTTAGTCAATTATATGTTGATATTTAGCTTACATGTAATAAGTCAATATTATTAAAAACAACACTGAAAAATTCATGTGACTTATGTAACATATAATTAGGTCGAGATAATAATACAAATACAACGTGCTGGCCAAGCTCCGAAGGAGTTGTCCGGGGGTCTAGCTAACCTCTGGTCGGGGTTTGACCGGCACGAAAAAAAAAACTTTTTTATTTATTATTTTGGTGACCTGTGGTGTAATGGTCAGCATGCTCGCCTTTTAAGCGACTCGACCCGAGTTCGATTTCCGAGCAGAGTAGGACTGTTTTTTTTTTACGTCATTTGTCTCTGTCGACTCAGCATTAATTAGCGACCTGGATGTTAATCGATAAGTGGATTGTGTTCCGAGGTAATGGTTAGCCAGTGCAGTTGGCGAGTTGTCCGGTCTTCTTGGATTATTCCTTGACACTAGGTCATGCAACTCGTTAACTTAGGGTCTAGTAGTTGTGTTGACTATAGCTTCTACACCTTAAACAAATTCACCCCTTGGGCCGGCCCATCCTCGTACACGAGGGAAAACCATTACTATTACTTGATTAAATGTTATAAGTATATACTGCAGTTAGTCTATAGTATAAAAGACAAAGTACATCATAATATATATATTTAGTTCCAGGGTTTATTTAGTTATTTATTACTTGCACATATTACTGGTATTTGTTTTCCTCTCATCTTTACTGTTGTTTTGAGTAACTTTAGATTTAATTATTTTTCTTCGAAACTTACGTCTTTTACATTTTTTCCAGAATATATTATGTCATATCACCCATGATGATTATCCTGTATGTAAAACGAAAACAAAAAAATCACTTTTTTTTTTACGGGGATTAGCCCACCGGGCACAGGTCACTGACCCACGTCGGGGCCTGGGGGGAGCGAAAATGTAATAATAATAATAATAAATAATAGTCATAATAATTCAAAATAATTAAAATTTATGATAAAACAAACAAAAACAAAATAATAAAATAATGATGATAATAATAAAGTAACTGTAATAATAATAGTAATATTAATAATAAAGAACTATAAATACAAATATGAAAAAAGATCAAAAGTGAGAAACGACATATGTATGTTGTGTTGTCAATGGTAAGAGAAACAATTGAGACACTGCAACTGCGTGTAAATGAAGCAGAAAGTCAGATGAGCAACCTGGGACTTGGTCACAATTTTCGTGATGCCATATGGCAGCAGGGTCTACCATTAAACAACACATTATGCTTCCAATATCTTCCCAGGCGGTAGTACCTCCCTGTTTGGTAGCTGCCTAATACCTACTATCACTTAGTTAATATGTGTTAATGTTAAGTGAACTTAGTTTAAGTTTTCTATTTCACAATTCAATTATACCGAATATAATGAAGTAAATGATCTCCGATGGCCAGTTAAAAGCTTAAAATAATACATAGAAGTTATCGATATTAGGCAATTATCCCTGTTTAGTTTAAGCTTTTACAAATCATCAGTCGTTTTAGTCAAATAGAGATAACTTTTTGGTTTTATTATTACAACTTAATAAAAATTAATTCGTATATTGCAAGATTTTGTATACAGTATTTCTTTTCAGCCCTTGCTTGCTGCCATATGATGTTTAAATTTTACTTTAAATAGGTTAGGTTACATTTTGTATGAAGGTATTCATTTATATATATATTTATGACTAGCAGAAACGCTGTCCTCCGGGCAGCTCATTCGCTAGGCCACGGTAGGACGTCACCCTCCGGGAGGCTCCACATTGTCTCACTGTTCGGTCCCCAAAACAACTTCTTCCATATATAGTTCATTAACAGTGTATGTAAGTTCCGCCATGTTTTTTACTACAACAGTACAGCAAAGTATATTTATTTAGCATTAAACTGTTATTATTTTATTGTCTAATCATCACTACATATAACACCACCCATCATCACTACATATAACATCATCCATCATCACTACCACTACATATAACACCATCTATCATCACTGCATAAAACACCACCCATCGTCACTACATATAACAACATCCATCATCACTACATATAACATCATCCATCATCACTACATATAACATCATCCATCATCACTACATATAACATCATCCATCATCACTACATATAACACCATCCATCATCACTACATATAACACCATCCATCATCACAACATATAACACCATCCATCATCACTACAGATCGGTAAAGTAGTTTCCGAGATTCTCGTGCGGACACACAGACAAACAGACATGTATATATGTATATGTAACCGGTCGGAATATACTGGACTTTATTTTCTCACCTGACTTGGGGTTTATTAAAGATTAATAGATGGTAATGGCAGTGGAAGCGCCCCTTTGAGAAAATCCCGAACCAGCACAAGAACACTTAAATCTACTAAACAAAATGAATTGTCCGTGACCCGTGGAAGGATAGCGTCTGTGACTGGGATGAATGAGACACACTGTAAAATTTAGACACTTATATTCCCTCCAACACTACAAACACAATCAAATAATGGTACACCAATATGCGCACCTCTTAACTTAAACTTAAAACACTACTCTGGGGAATAAAAGTTATACATGATATAGAAATTATTAGAAACACAGGCAACAATAAGTTTGAAGTATTAAGAAATGTTGCTTGCACCCATGAAACAGGCCTTAAGGGCTTTCAACAAAATAATATCCAGCACTGAGAAAATGGTATTGAAAAATAAGAAATTAATAACTCTACAATGAATAGGCCTTAAGGGCACTCAACCAAATTATATCACCCCAACAGATGCACACTTCCTAACCTAACTTAACCACTACTCTGGGGAACAAAGGTTATACCTGAGATCAGAATTATGAAGAAAAATTAGATGCATTAAAAGAATCAAATCACAGTATCACTCTGGTTCCACTTAATGACACAAACATTCAAAAAACAATACTATCAAAATTATTTAAGAAATATTAAACTACACACGTCAAGATAATATCAGTCTGAGGAATGGTGTTAACTACACCCGTAATAAGGGAGATAAAATGTTCCTCCAGGTATCTCCTAGAGTCCTAGACTCACGGTCTCAGTGTGTAACCATTAATATACTCAGATAGCCTCAGTGTACTCCCAGTGGGTCCATGGGCAGGAAGAGAGTGAGCCAATCAGACCTTGTGCAGTTGAGATCCTTTGATACCCCGCTAAACAGTGACAGGCCTACACTGATCGGTCCAATGGCGACAATCGCCACCCCCAATCATCAACGGCAGTCTCAAACGGCAGTTAATCTCTCGCAGTCATCACTCTCGCAGTCAGACTCCAGTCAAGTGGGTTCTGACGGAAACCCTGAAATGAACTCACTGTTAGCTCTTGTTAACTTTACCACTGCCCTATCTAACCCTGTCTGAGATCGAATGAGACTTACTTGTTATACTGCAATAGTGCAACACAAGTGACTAGGCCACGTGACTATTTCTGTGACGGACGCGCAGGGACGTCTTGTTTGTCTGAATGCTTCCCCGTGACTGAGAGAGAGCCAGCGTCGCGTCTCTCCAAGGCGCTAGCTTAGGCCTACGTGACATATTTTCCGCCTAACTAATAACTCCTTGGGACACCCGTAACATTATTCAGACTGATAAACGATCTATAATAATTTCAAATTCAATAATAGTCCCTTAACTTCATGAATCGCATCATTATTAATTCGGCAAATTACATTTAATATCATATAGGCCTAGTTCCACAACCTCCCACTATGTGCGGGGAGCGCTCTCTTCCCTCAGACGACCTTGAACGCTCAGTATCGCTAATGGCGGGGCATTTGAAATTTCTGAATATATATATATATATATATATATATATATATATATATATATATATATATATATATTGTTACGAGTTGGGGATTTAGAATATAGTTATACGTCTACCCAGATCCCAACAGGTAACAAAAAACAAAAAAAACAAAGACAATCGGACTATAAAAGGGTAGACAAAGGATGCGAGTTTTCGTTGTGTATAATAGAGTACCATAAATCCCTAAACAAAATATTCAGCTTATAAATTACCCTTAACCAAACTTAACCTAAACATTAACAATATATACATATTAATACAACATAAACAATTTTGAAGCAAGTGGACGTGGGGGAGGTAATACAAGATACATGTACTTAAGTGAGGAGCTGAGATGGCTGACGAGTGAGGCTGAGTATTGTAGAAGACGGTAGGTAGTCACTGCACGTAGGTTTAGAGGATAGATGATCCTGTGGTCACTTCCCAGAGCCAAGTTCCCTCTCCTCGAATTGGAGCTGACAAAGAAGACTTTGAGGAGGTGACGCAACCCAGGATATGGAGAAGGGAAACCTCGGAGCGGTAACTAAGACGAGTCATACACGTGTCTCGTCCCTAGATGGCGTTGCTCGTGGTGGTGGGTAGGTAGATCAGGACAATAGATGGCGTGGTTCGTAGTGCGGGGTGGAGGGGTTCGTAACACCCCCCCTCCAAAGACCTCCGTAGCGCTGGCGCGAAGGAGGTGATCAACTGGTGCGTCTGGAGAGTAGCTGCTGCATTTCCACTGGAGCTCGGGATAAGGAGTCTGCAATCAGGTTATCGACCCCCTTTATGTGCCGGACTTGTAGATTATAGGGTTGGGTGAGGAGAGCCCAGCGGAGGATTCGCTGGTTGGAGGTCTTGTTGGTTTGGATGAACGTGAGTGGGTTATGGTCGGTGAAGACTAGGGTTGTTTGTGGGCAAGACTGGAGGTAACATTCAAACTTCTTTACTGCCAACATCAGAGCCAGGGCCTCCTCCTCTATGGTCGAGTAGTTGGTCTGATGTTTTTCAACTTGGCGGAGTAGTATGCCACACGGTGAAGGACATCAGTGGTTGGGTCGGGTTGTAGGAGCACAGCCCCAACCACGACACCGCTAACGTCGATTTGCAGATGGAAGGGCAAGGTGTAGTCAGGGGGGTGGACTACAGGCTTGGAGGCAAGGAAGGCTTTGAGGCGGTGGAAAGACTGGTCGCACCTCTGGCTCCAGATGTAAGGGACCGCAGGAACTGGTAAGGTCTGTGAGGGGTCCGCCACGCTGAGAAGTTAATGCAGAACTGACGGGTAGGTAGCCGCACATTCCCAGGAAGCGATGAGTTCCTTCCTCGCCCTTGGAGTGGGGAAGGACAAGATGGCTCTAACGTTTGCGTCCTTGGGTCTCACCATACCATGCCCAACGATATGTCCCAGGTAAGTCACTGAGGCCCGGCCAAAAGCAGATTTAGCCAGGTTTATGGTGAATCCAGTCTCTTGCAGTCGTGCAAACAGTATCTCCAAACGCACCAGATGTTCGTCCCAGCTGTCCGACACCACCACCAGGTCATCCAGGTAGGCGAACGTCCCACCTAAGTCTTGAATTAGGAAGTTGATGGCCCTCTGGAATGTGGCCGGAGCATTAGAAAAGCCAAACGCCATAACCAAATATTGAAAAAGACCAAATGGAGTTATAAATGCCGAGATTATTTTGGCCCTATCCGTGAGTCCCACTTGATAATATCCTTTCAATAAGTCCACCGTACTGATAAATTTGGCACAGCCTATGCTGTCTATTATATCTTCAATTAAAGGTAAAGGATAGGAGTCTGAGACAGTGACCTGGTTCACTTTACGATAATCGGTACAGAAACGAAAAGTGCCATCGGGTTTTGGAATGAGAAGGCAAGGTGAAGCCCAGGGGGAGGTACTAGGCTCAGCTAAGTTATGTTTTAACAAAAAATCTACCTCCTTTTTCATAATCTCTTTTTTGTGGATTTAGTCGATAGGCTGATTGCCTAATGGGTTGTACATCATCCGAGATTAGCTTAATATCATGTTTAAGTATATTGCAAAACCCTGGGAGGTCTGATGTAACTTTAGGAAATGTTGATAATAACTTAGTGAGATCTTTTGCTTGAGATGGATTCAGAACAGAAAAATACTCATCCAAGTTGTTGAGTATGTGACTGTTAGTAGGGTTTTCTTTAGGTAGAGGGAAGTCTAAATTCTCCAATAGGTCCATGTCATCTGTCTCTGTCTCCGGCTCCGGCCCTGACAAAACCGAATGCAATACAGGTTGACTTATAGCCTCTGGGATGTCTTCCTCTGACTGCCTGGAATGGTAAAGTTTCATGAGATTAATGTGAACAAGTTGTGAATCTTTTCTGCGATCAGGAGTATGGACTATATAGTTGAGAGGAGATAGTTTATTAGCAACTATATAGGGACCAGTAAACTTGCTTTTAAGGGGAGAGCCTGGAATGGGTAGAAAGAGTAACACTTTGTCACCTGGAGAAAATGATCTTTTAACTAATTTAGGTTGGGACTTCACCATTTTTTCTTGGACTTTTTTTAAGTTTGACTGAGCAATGGTTCGGACCTCAGTTAATTTGTCCCTTAAAGTGTCAATGTATTGGGAAACTGTTGCGGGCTTAATAGATGGAGTGTCAAACCACTGCTCCTTTACTATTTTAAGGGGTCCCCTTATTTGTCTCCCATATAGTAACTCGAACGGGGAGAAACCCAATGACTCCTGGGGACATTCCCTGATGGCAAAGAGTAACAAGTCTATGCTTTCATCCCATTCCTTTTGGTGTTCTATACAGTATTTTTTGAGCATTGATTTGAAAGTTTGATGGAACCGTTCCAAGCAACCTTGGGATTGTGGGTGGTAAGCCGAAGATGTACAATGGTCCACACTGAGGTCTTTCATGACCTGTTTGAAAAGATTGCTCGTAAAATTGGTGCCCTGATCGGATTGGATCTCTTTAGGAATGCCCACTGAAGTGAAAAGGTGCAAAAGATGTTTGATTACGTTTTTTGAATTGATGCTTTTAAGGGGAAAAGCCTCAGGATAACGTGTACTGGTATCCATAACTGTGAGCAGGAATTGATTCCCCTTCTTAGTCTTTGGTAATGGGCCCACACAATCCACAACAATCTTTTCAAATGGTGTAGAAAATACTGGGATGGGCTTAATGGGAGCTGCTGGTATACTTTCATTTGGTTTTCCCACCATTTGACAAATATGACAAGATTTTAGGTACTTTGACACATCCTTCCCAAGTCCAGGCCAGTAATAGTGTTGGAGGAGCTTTTTATATGTTTTCAGGATTCCCAAATGTCCTGAAATACCATCATGGGCAAGGGCAATTAATGCTGGTCTGACTGAGGTGGGAATTACCACTTGATGTATTTCAGACCACGTGGCTAGATGGGCAAGCTCAGGGGGCCTATAAGCCCTCATCAAAACCCCTTCATGATAATAAAAACACGGAAGGGTGTTAAAATCTTTACCCTCAACTGATGCATGATGAAGTTTAGTCAAAGATGGATCAGATTGTTGGGCTTTAACGAGCTCCTCCTTACTAATGGTCTTATTGTACAGATCTTCTGTGGGTAGGAAGATATTAGAGGTGGTTTTAGATGAAGAGGGCCCATTTCGCACACTCTGTGACCGGGTGACAGCACAAGATGGGAAAAGATGAGGAATAGTTTCTTTAAGGTCAGTGGTGGAGTTGACAGGTAAGGGAGAGTCGACTGTCTTTATGTTAGGAACCACTAGATTTCCTACCAAGTCATTACCCAATAATAAATGAATGCCGCACACAGGCATTGGGTCTTTCCTTATGGCTATTTGCACTTCCCCAGTAATCAAGGGACATTGGAGGTGCACTTTAGCTAAAGGATAGGAAGAATGGGATGAGAGATCCGAAATTAGAACACTCTCATTAGTAAATGCGGTAGATATATCAGGAATGACGTTAAACAGGAGGATAGATTGTGCTGCGCCCGTATCACGTAGTATACGAATAGGGAAAGAACGAGACCCCTCTATGATTGAAATTTTTCCCTCATAGGTGAATGAAGAGAAGAGATCCTGATGGGGCCTTTCCACATTGGTGTTTGCTATTGGTTTGGATTTGGGATCCAGGGAACTACTTTTTAGCAGTTCGACACTTTTGGTGTTTACAAGACTGGATCGTATGGCCTGGGTTTTACAGTAAGAACAATAAAACTTGGTTGCATCGGGGGGAGTAGGTGGGACCTTGACCTACCACTCACGTTCCCAAGGTTATCATCAGAGAGGACCTAACATGTCGGGGAAGTACCACGTTCTCTACTGCCCAGTGACTCATCTCAACAAAGCGTACGCAGACCAGCCACAGCTCAGCAGCACGCCCCTAAATTAACCTCTCCACGCTCCTCCAGTTGATGCTTCAAGATGTGAAATGGTATCTTGCTCTTCCACTCTCCAGGACTACCACAAATTTAACAACCTGGAAATGTGGAGGTCTCTGTAGCCTCTGAACCACTTCTTAAAAACCCAAGCTTTTCTTGAGCAAACCCAACAAAGGTGTGGGAAAAATGGTTTGGTTAGTTTACGAAACTTCTGCCGGTATCCATCTGGCGTGATAGCATAAGAGGTGAGGATATTCTTTTTACGTTATCATAGTCATCAGTCTGGTCTAAACAGTTATAAACTCTACGAGCCTTACCATATACTTAGAACCAACACTGACACCCACTGGTCCTTTGGCCACTCATTCTTCCCGGCTATTTTCTCAAAAGTCCTAAATGACCTGTCCATATCGGATTCATCAAACCCGGGAACAAGGGAAGAAGCAGTAGCAGGGTTAAAAGCAGCTAGTTTCTCTCTTAATGCCACTTCTTTTGATCTAAACTCCGATGTTAAGGTGACTTCTATCTCTCTTACCTGTAGTTCTTTTAGTCTAACCTCCTGCTCCAACTTGGCCCGTTCCATCATTTCCTCATGCTCCAACTTATGCTCCAACTTGGCCTGTTCCAACTTGGCCTGTTCCAACTTTTCTTCATGCTGCAACTTGGCCTGTTCCGACCTTTCTTCAGGCTCCAACTTGGCCTGCTGCTCTAACTTGGCCTGTTCCAACTCGAGTTCTTTCATTTTGATTTGGAACTCGAACCTAGCTCGTTCTAGTTCCAAGGCGTCTATTCGTTGTGTTTTTTCTTGAGGGCTAGCCAGACCTGAAGCAACTTCTGAGTGATGAGGGGTGGTGGATAGTGGTTGAAGTTTCTTGGACATGGGCGTTAATCTGTCAACAGCGGATTCTTCTAAAACTTCATGTTGAACCAGCACTTCAATCACATGATTTTTTAACATTTCCTTAGTCAGTTGCTGTGAAAATGGGA